>NW_022436944.1:14017118-14020441 GCF_009761245.1 Sapajus apella | reverse complement strand
AAGAGCGAAACTCCGTCTCAAAAAAAAAAAAAAAAAAAAAACCATCAGATCTCAGGAGAATCCACTTACTATCATGAGAACAGCAGCATGGGGGTAACTGACCCCATGATACAGGGTCCCTCCATGTCATATGGGGATTATGGGAACTACAAGATAAGATTTGGGTAGGGACACTGCCAAATTATATTACATGTGAAATCTAATTGAATGTAATCATGAGGATGGTAAAATTATTTGCATTTTCCTATAAATTTTAAATGTGATTTTAGATCTTTCCTTGCTTCTCATGTGGACATTTATTGCTACAAATTTTCCTCTAGACACTGCTTTAAATGTGTTCCAGAGATTCTGGTACATTGTGTATTCATTCTCATTGGTTTCAAGGAACATCTTTATTTCTGCCTTCATTTCATTGTTTATGCAGTCAACATTAAAGAGCCAGTTGTTCAGTTTCAATGAAGTTGTGCAGTTCTGAGTTACTGTCTTAATCCTGAGTTCTAATTTGATTGACCTGTGGTCTGAGAGACTGTTATGATTTCCATTCTTTTGCATTTACTGATGAGTGAGTTGCTTCCAATTATGTGGTCAATTTTAGAGTAGGTGCAATGTGGTGCTGAGAAGAATGTATATTCTGTGGATTTGGGGTGGAGAGTTCTGTAGATGTCTATTAGGTTTGCTTGGTCCAGATCTCAGTTCAAGTCCTGGATATGCTTGTTAATTTTCTGTCTCATTGATCTGTCTAATATTGACAGTAGAGTGTTAAAGTATCCCACTATTATTGTGTAGGAGTCTAAATCTCTTTGTAGGTCATTAAGAACTTGCTTTATGTATCTGGGTGCTCCTGTAATGGGTGCATATATATTTAGGATAGTTAGATCTTCTTGTGGCATTGATCCTTTTACCATTATGTAATGCCCTTCTTTGTCTCTTGTGACCTGTTTGTTTAAATCTATTTTATCAGAGACTAGTATTGCAATTCCTGCTTTTTTTTTTTTTTTTTTTTTGCTCTCCATTTTTTTGGTAAAACTTCCTCCATTCCTTTATTTTAAGCCTATGTGTGTCCTTGCATGTGAGATGGGTTTCCTGAATACTACACACCAGTGGGTCTTGACTTTTAATCTAATTTTCCAGTCTGTGTCTTTTGATTGGGTCATTTAGCCCATTTACATTTAAGTTTAATATTCTTATGTGTGAATTTGATCCTGCCATTTTGATGCTAGCTGGTTGTTTGCCTCTTAGCTGATGCAGTTTCTTCATTGTGTCGATGGTCTTTACCATTTGGTACATTTCTGGAGTGGCTGGTACTGGTTGTTCCTACACCCTATCATTGAAATTGAAAGTGCTAGAGGAGCAAGATAAAAAATACTTAAAAGCTAGCAGAAGACAAGAAATAACCAAGATCAGAGCAGAACTGAAGGAGATAGAGACACAAAAACCCTTCAAAAAAAATCAGTAAATCCAGGAGCTGGTTTTTTGAAGAGATCAACAAAATAGGCCGCTAGCCAGATTAATAAAAAAGAAAACAGAGAAAATCAAATAGATTTTCAGACTAAAAGAGAACCAAATCAAGAATGAACTCGCATTCACAATTGCTACAAAGAGAATAAAATACCTAGGAATGCAACTACCAAAAGATGTAAAGGACCTCTACAAGGAGAGCTACGAACCACTGCTGAAGGAAATAAGAGAGGATATAAACAGATGGAAAAACATTCCATGCTCATGGTTAGGAAGAATCAATATTGTGAAAATGGCCATACTGCCCAAAGTAATTTACAGATCCAATGCTATCCCCATCAAGCTACCTATGACCCTTTTCACAGAATTGGGAAAAACCACCTTAAACTTCGTATGGATCCAGAAGAGATTCCACATAGTCAAAACAATCCTATGCAAAAAGAACAAAGCTGGAGGCATCACGCTACCTGACTTCAGACTATACTACAAGGCTACAGTAATCAAAACAGCTTGGTACTGGTACCAAAACAGATATAGACCAATGGAACAGAACAGAGGCCTCGGGGGCAACATCGCATATCTACAACCATCTGATCTTTGACAAACCTAACAAAAACAAGCAATGGGAAAAGGATTCTCTGTTTAATAAATGGTGTTGGGATAACTGGCTAGCTATGTGCAGAAAACAGAAACTGGAGCCCTTCTTGACACATTACACTAAAATTAACTCCAGATGGACTAAAGACTTAAACATAAGACCACACACCATAAAAACCCTAGAAGAAAACCTAGTCAAAGCCATTCAGGACATAGGTATAGACAAGGACTTCATGACTAAAACACCAAAATCATTGGCAACAAAAGCCAAAATAGATGAATGGGATGTAATTAAACTCTAGAGCTTCTGTACAGCAAAAGAAACAATCATTAGAGTGAACCAGCAACCAACAGAATGGGAAAAAAAATTTGCAATTTACCTATCTGACAAAGGGTTAATATTCAGAATCTACAAAGAACTAAAACAGATTTACAAGAAAAAAAGAAACCCATTCAAAAGTGGGTGAAGGATATGAACAGACACTTTTCAAAAGAAGACATATATGAGGCCAATAAACATGAAAAAATGCTCATGGTCATTGGTCATTAGAGAAATGCAAATCAAAACCACATTGAGATACCACCTCACGCCAGTTAGAATGGTGATCATTAAAAAATCTGGAGACAACAGATGCTGGAGAGGATGTGGAGAAATAGGAATGCTTTTACACTGTTGGGAGTGCAAATTAGTGCAACCGTTGTGGAAGACAGTGTGGTGATTCTTCAAGGATCTAGAAATAGAAATTCCGTTTGACCCAGCAATCCCATTACTGGCTATATATCCAAAGGATTATAGATCGTTCTGTTATAAAAAGATACATGCACACGTATGTTCATTGTGGCACTGTTTACAATAGCAAAGACCTGGAACCAACCCAAATGCCCATCCATGATAGACTAAACAAGGAAAATGTTCAGGCACATATACACCATGGAATACTATGCAGCTGTAAAAAAGGATGAGTTCATGTCCTTTGTAGGGACATGGATGAATCTGGAAACCATCATTCTCAGCAAACTGACACAAGAATGGAAAACCAAACACTGCATGTTCTCACTCATAAGTGGGTGTTGAACCACGAGAACACATGGACGCAGGGAGGAGAGCATCACATACTGGGGTCTGTTGGTGGGGACTAGGGGAGGGACAGCAGTGGTTAGGGAGATTAGGGAGGGATAACATGGGGAGAAATGCCAGATGCAGGTGCCAGGGAGATGGAGGCAGCAAACCACATTGCCATGTATGTACCTATGCAACAATTCTGCAT
>NW_022436944.1:14012665-14017018 GCF_009761245.1 Sapajus apella | reverse complement strand
ATATAATTTAAAGTGAAGAGATTAACTAACTTGCCCATGTAACATAGGAAGGTAAAGTATTAACTGTGATGTAAATTCAGCTCACATTTCAAATCCTTTCCACTGTGCCACTGAGGATCTAGAATGGATTGGAGAAAGGAAGTGTAGTGGAAGGAAGAGCCTGTAGAAAGTTTTTAAAATCATATATGCAAAGAAAAAGCTAGATGTGAACTTCAGTAGGTAGCAAAAATGGCAAATGTGGAATGGACTGTAGAAGTATTGCAAAGGCAAGACTATCGAGGCTGTGGAGGGTAGTGGTGAAGAACTTCTGTGGAGTCACATACACCTGAGTCACTATCTCTACAATCCTTACTTCTGTAAGCCTCAGTTGTTTCATTTGTGAAATATAAAGATTAAATGAGTTAATGCATGTGAAATGATTAGGGGAGTGCCTCATACATAGTAAGTGCTCCATAAATGTTAGTTATTATGGGAAGGTGAGTAAGAGAGAGGAATCCAAGATGTTTTTAAGGTTTCTAATCCTAGCCTCTAGTGCCAGTAATTGAAATTAGTAAGAGGTAGATAATAAAATACGATTTCTACAATCTTTATGTCCGAATTAGGTAGTAGATTCCTCTGCAGTAATTTATTCTTATGGTCTAAATAAACCAATTAAAAGCCAGACATTGGCAGAATGGATTAAAAACGCAACTCAATTATATGTTTTCTATAAGAAACTCATTTCAAATATAATGAACAGGTTGAAAGTGAAAGAAGATCTATCATGCAAACATCAATCAAATGAAAAACAATAGTAGCGATATTAATATCAGATAAAATAGACTTCAGAAAGTTACCAGATATGGGAAGGATTACTATATAAGAATAAAGCAATCAATTCACTGAGAAGACATAGCAATCCTAAATGTGTATAGAGCAAGCCACAGAACTGTTAAATATATAAAGCAAAACTGATAGAACTGAAAGGATAAATAGTCAAATTTACAAACACAGTTGGAGACTTAAACATCTCTCTCTCAACAATTAATAGGATAACTAGAAAGAAAATCAGCAGGAATGTAGAAGAGCACCATTAATCAATAAGATCTAATCAACATTTGTAGAAAATGTTACAGATAGAAGATTTTTATTTACAGGATGCTCCATCCAATAACAACAGAATACACATTATTTTCAAGTGCCCATGAACCATATACTGGGATAGATCATATCTAGGACATAAAACAGACCCCAGGGAATTTAAAAGAAACACAATTTTAAACAGTATGTTCTTTGTCTACAACAGAAATAAGGTAGAAATAAATAGCAAAAAGATAGCAGGACAGCCTCCAAGCTCTTCAAAACTAAAGTAAACACTTCTAAATCATCTAAGAGTCAGAAAGGGATTCTTGAGGGAAATACAAAATTAAAGTGAATAAAAATGAAAATACAACATTGAAATTTGTGCTAAGGAGGATCTGAGAGCGAAATTTAAAACACTAAATGCATACATTAGAAAAGAAGAATAGTCTTAAATCAATTGTCTAGCCTCCTATCTTGATAATCTGGAAGAAGAAGAGCAAAATAGACTGAAAGCAAATGTAAAGAAGAAAATAGAAAAACGATGAAATCAATGAAATTGAATACAGAAAAACAAAAAGGAAATTAATGAAACAAAAAGTTGTTTTGTTTTTTAACAGATTAATAATATTGAAAAACCTCTAGCAACACTGACAAAAGAAGACACAGAATACCAATATTAGCAATGAAACAGGATGTCACTGCAGGCTCTACAGCCTTTTAAAGTACCATTGGGGAGTACTACAAACACCTTTACACATTTAAACTTGACAACGTAAATGAAATAGATTGATTCCTTGTAAAACACAAACTACTACAATGCACCTAATATGAAATAGATAATTTGAATAGCCCTGTAACGATTAATGAATTCATAATTTCAGAACCCTCAAAAAGAAATCCCTCCAGGCTCACATGTTTTCTCTGGAGAATATTTAAGTAAGGATTAATATAAATTCTGCACAATCTCTGACAGAAAATGTAAGACGAGGGAATACTTCTAGATTTATTTCATAAACCTTGTTTTAACCTAATAATAAAACTCTACAGATAGTACAAAAATAAAACTATAGATTGTATCACTCATGAATATAGATGCAAGCATCCTTAACAAATATTAGCAAATAGAATTCAGTAATGTATAAAAAGAATTATGTACAATGATCAAGCAGGGTTTCTTTCAGAAATTCAAGGCTGCCTCAGTATTTATTTATTTATTTATTCATTTATTTACTTACTATTTGAGATTGGGTCTTGTGCTGTCACCCAAGCTGAGTGCAGTGGCATGTTCACAGCTCACTGCAGCCTCCACCTCTATCTGTACAAAAAATAAGAAAATTTAGCCAGGCATGGTGGTGCATGCCTGCTACTGAGTAAATCCCAGCTACTGAGGAGGCTGAGATGGGAGGATCACTTGAGCCTGGGGGTTTGAGGCTAACGTGAGCCATAATCATGACTCTGTACTCAGCCTCAGTGACAGAGCCAAATCCTGTCTCAAAAATGAAAAGGAAACAAAAATTGTACAGACCAGGAAGGAAGAAATGAAACTGTTGCAACTTGCAGATGACATAGTTGATTTATGTAGAAAATAGCAAGGAATCGACAAAAGATCCTGAAGCTAATAATTGAGCTAAGCAAGGTCACAGGATATAACATACATGTACAAAATCATTTGTACTTCTTTGTACTAGCAATGAACACATGGATATCAAAATTGAAAATGTAGTGTCATTTGCTATTGCTAAAACATTTAAATATTTAGGTGCAAATCTTATGAAACATATAGGATGTACATACTAGAAACTACATGACACTTTAAAAAGTTGACAATCTAAATAAATGAAGAGACATGTTGTATTCATGGACTGGAAGATTTGATAATAAAGATACCAATTCTGTAGAAATTGATCTATACATTTAATATAATTCCTATCAAAATCCTAGCAAGATATTTTTGCATATATAGACAAGATTATTCTAAAATTGAAATGAAAAGGCACATGAACCAGAATAGCTAAAATTATTTTGAAAAAATAAATACAATTGATCTTTGGTATCTGTGGGGAATTGGTTCCAGGACCTCCTGTGGATAGTAAAATCTTCAGATACTCAAGTCCCTTATGTAAAATGGCATATTTGTATATAATCTGTGCACATCCTCCCATATACTTTAAAATTATCTCTAGATGACTTATAATAGCTAATATCACATAAATGCTATGTCAATAGCTGTTTACTATATTGTTTAGGGAATACTGACAAGAAAAAATTCTGTATATGTTTAGTACAGGCACAATTTTGTATTTGAATATTTTTGATTCAAAGTTGGCTGAATTAATATATAGAAACCCACAGATATGGAGAGTTGACTGTATAATGGGAGGAATTAGGCTAACTAGTTTCAATATAGCTAAAATTATCAAGATTGTATTGTTGGTAGAGGGACAGACACATATGAAAATGGAACAGAAGAGAGAATCCAAATGTAGACTCACACAAATACACCCAAATGACTTTTTACAAAGGTATGAAAACAATTCAATAGAGGAAAGTTAGTCTTTTCAACTAACAGTGCTAGGGCAATTAGATATCCACATGCAAAAACATTAAAATAAGAAGCTAGAACGGTTTCCTAGTTTATTCAAAAATTAACTCAAAATGAATCATAAATTTAAATGTAAAATGTAAAACTAAACATTTTATTTGAAAAATATAAGAGAAAATATTTGAAATCTAAGGCTAGGAAGGAGTTATTAGACTTGGCACAAAAAGCATGATCCATAAAAGGATATTTGATAAACTGGACTTCATTAAATTAAAAACTTGTTTTGTAGAAATGCATATTTTGATTCAGGGGTCTATAGTTGAACCTGAGATTCTGTACTTACTAAAAGTTGCTAGATGATGCTAAAGTTGCTGGTGTAGGAACCATACTTTGAATAGCAAGAGATAGACAATCTGTTTGATTCCTTACAGTCCTAAAATTACAGGGATAATTTAATGGATGAATAAATGTTGTTGTTTTATCGTGTTCACAATTTAGAGAAGTAGAGGAGATAATTTCAGTTGACGGAATAATAGAAATCCCTCAAAACCCAATTTTATAGCTGCATAAGATGAAAAACAAAATCTTATCTTTTCAAATGTCTTTAATTATCTAACATTTTAATGGCTTTTTAAAAGAGACAATAAAAGAAGGTTTTTTAATTCAAAGGTATAACTGGATAAGTAGATTTTTTTACAACCATTCTTGTGAAATACTTTTTTTTCCTTTTTTTTTTTTTTTTTTTTTTT
>NW_022436944.1:13950310-14012565 GCF_009761245.1 Sapajus apella | reverse complement strand
TTTTTTTTTTTTTTTTGATACAGAGTCTCACTCTGTCGCCAGGCGCTGTGCTGGAGTGTCGTGGCACACTCTTGGCTCACTGCAACCTCCACCTCCCAGGTTCAAGCAATTCTCCTGCCTCAGCCTCCCGAGTAGCTGGGACTACAGGCACACACCACCACGCCCAGCTAATTTTTGTATTTGTAGTAGAGACGGGGTTTCACGATGTTGGCCAGGATGGTCTTGATCTCTTGATTACAGGCTTGAGCCATCATGCCCGGCTTAAAAAAATACAGCCAACTTCTTTGCTGCTTAGCAGACATATACCTGAACTATGATGACCTAAATTTCGGTGGATAATGTACTAAACATGATTAGGCAGAAACAGGCAAGCTCACACTGGCACATTAACTGTCAAATATTCAGTCAAAACTCCATATGTGGTCCCCACTTCTTGGTTGATTTCTATTCCCACTTTGTCTTCTACCATCTTGTCGACTTCCTGAGTGACTCCCCATCGACTCTGTCTACCTGACTGGCCGCCAGATCGACCACCTGACTAGCCTGACCTGCCAACTGGCCACTCCTCTGTCTGGAATTAGAAGATGTGTTACCATCATAATATTCTTCAATTTCAGATAATTTGGCTGGCACTGAGAATACCTGTATCCAGTCAGAATTCTGCCGCTCTTTCTATAACCTTTCTGACTCAGTTGTAGGAACATCGGAGCAAACACCCGTATTTCCTTTCAGGAGGCACATTCTGGTAATCTGAGACACTGTATTACTACTCAGCTTTCTATTAAGTTCTTTCCAAGCACAGCTGACATTCTGTATTTCCTCTAGGCTTTGCAGAGTCATGGTCACAAACCCCTTATGAGAGGTGATCAAAGATCATGGTTCAAAGCTTGATGCATCAGAAATGTGGGCTAAAGCTGCAGCCAGTGCATCCACTGCCCCTTTCTCTTCTATCAGTCTCTGAGCTGATGATTGGAAAAAATCAGCAGCATAAGAAATGGAAGCCAGAGACCTGATGGCATCCATGCTTTTAGATTTAACTAAATCCATTGTAGAAAGAACACTTACATGTTTAAAAGCAATTATTGCTTTTTGTTCCACATGTCTTAGTTGACCTGCTTCTTTTCATTGATAAAACATATATAAATCACTGTCCATCCAGCTCTACCTGTTTATCCAGAGCAATGGATATAGGACTCAATATCCTGAGGAGGAGAACGTTGAATCACCAGGTCAACTTCATGAATGTCTAAACCACAGGCAGTCACACTGGTTGCCACGAAGACTTTAAAACTACCTTCTCTGAAGCCTTTTAGTGTAATTTCTCTTTGTGACTGCAATGTCCCCATGTAAACACTGGGCATTCTGTTTTATGTGTGGACTCATGGCCATTTCAGTTACATGCTTCTTGGTTTCACAAAAAATAATAGCCCACCTGAGTGTAAATTAGTTCAACCATTGCAGAAGGCAGTGTGGCAATTTCTCAAGGACCTAGAAATAGAAATTCCATTTGACCCAGCAATCCCATTACTGAGTATATATCCAAGGGATTATAAATCGGTTCTATTATATAGACACATGCATATGTATGTTCATTGCGGCACTGTTTACAATAGCAAAGACCTGGAACCAACCCAAATGCCCATCAATGATAGACTGGACAAGGAAAATGTGGCACATATACACCATGGAATACTATGCAGCCATAAAAAACGATGAGTTCACGTCCTTTGTAGGGACATGGATGAATCTGGAAACCATCATTCTCAGCAAACTGACAAAAGAACAGAAAATCAAATATCACATGTTCTCACTCATAGGTGGGTGTTGAACCATAAGAACACATGGACACAGGGAGGAGAGCATCACACACTGGGGTCTGTTGGTGGGGGACTGGGGGGGACAGCAGGGGGTAGGGAGGTTGAGGAGGGATAACTTGGGGAGAAATGCCAGATATGCGTGTTGGGGGGTTGGAGACAGCAAACCACATTTCCATGTATGTACCTATGCAACAATCCTGCATGAACTGCACATGTACCTCAGAACCTAAAGTACAGTAAAAAATATATTAAAAAAATAATACCCACCCTTCAGACCCACTGTAGACTTGAAGTGCTGGCCTCTGAGACCAGTGACACTGGATGGCCAAATGTGCCACAGGAGTTGTAGCCTTTTCGGTCATTTTTCCAACAAGGTCAACCTGTTCATATCTGGATTTCATGTATCTTTTTTACAACTTTGTATACCCACTTGGGCAAGTTGCAGAAAAAAGTAGTCGGAGGATTGTCTTCAGAATCAGTTTTATAGGATTCGTGAATAATATCTTCAACTTGCTGAGCAAAACCTAAATCTAACATTTGATCCATTTCATCAAGCACAACATGGCACAGTTTAGAAAGATCTGATCAACCACTCTGCAGATGGTCTTTAATATGACCAGGGGTTTCAATCAAGATGTCAATACCATTTTAAATATGATTAATTTGGCTTCGATACGATGTTCCACCATAAAAACACACCATGCTGAGTTTCCTAGTTATATCTTTGAAGTCTTTGACTGTTTGGTTTGCCAGCCCCCTTGTTGGAGCCAGAACAAGTACCTTTGGTGAACGGCTTTTTAAAATTGTTTCTTGATTTCTCTGGAGTCTTTCAATCAAGGGACTAGCAAAAAAGAATGTCTTTCCTGTTTCTGTCCATGCTTGAGCTGTTAAATCTTTTCCTTTGTATACAGGAACAAAGGTTTTAACTTGAAAAGGAAAGAGGTATGTTATGCCTCGACCTTTCAGAAGCTGTATAGTCTCTTCAGAAATAGGAAAATTGGAGAAGGCTCCTTCTTTCTGTTCATGTGTTAAGGTCTTCTCTAGTTTATTATCACTTGGTTTATGAGTAGAACTATCTAAGGATGATACTCGCTTTGATTTTTTTTCATATTCATCAGTATCTCCATTTGGTAGATCTTTTCTTCTTGACTTATGAGATTTAGAGAATTATCTGAAAGTCTATTAAATCCTTCTTTAGTGTCTCCATTTAGCTTTTCTTTCATTTTAGTTTTTTGGCCTTGGGAGCATCCAGGTCATCTGTAATGCTATTTTCTCATATTTCTGATTTTTCATCTGAGTCATAATGGTGCCTTGACTTCCCTCTGTCACTATATAATGTGTTTTCAGCACTATGTAATGTGTTTTCAGCTTATCTTGTTTAAATCTTCATAACAACCCTATAAGGGAAGTACAGGTCCATAATCCCTTATCCAAAACTGCAATATTCATAAAGCTCTTAGTGATAAGGTAAGAGGGGTAGATTCTGCTTTCTAAGGATATACAAAATAAGTCTCATTCTTTTGTTGAATGTCCGCCTTTGAATACTGCCACCTTAGCCGCTTCAGCTGATTTCTTTTTTCCAGGTCAAATGTCTCCGGTAAAAATTTTACCTGTGCATTTTTCAGCATCTTGTGATCCTCTTGAGTGTTTCAGGATTTTTTTTTCCCTTTTCCCTTTTCTTTTTGGAGGGCAATGGGGTGAGAGGAGGAAAGACTCTACAACTCCTCTATAGGCTCCTTGAGAGCAGGGACCATTTCTTTACTTATTTAGTTTAAGCTCCTTGGTGCTCAGCAAAGAGTGTGGTACAAATTATTTTCAATAAATACATTTTGCCTCTTATTCTGGCTCTCAGACTCCTCCAAGGTGCTTGCAGCTCCATAATGTCCCCGCTCCAGAGGAGTTTCCCAGACATTACTAGCCACCACTGCCTCTCTCCAGGCACAATGACCAGAACCACATATGAGCAGCGACAGCGTGTAAGGAAGTGAGGCTAATGCGTTATTCACATGACACTGATATTGAAATGATGAACCATTCTGATAAAAAATGATCAAATTTTTGCAAGAAACCTCATTTTACATTGATTTTTTTTGCCAAACCATAAGATTCTGAAATGAATAAACCAGAAGAAGTCCTTAGGTTATAAAAAATTAAGGATGACTTCCATATGACTGTAATGTTAATAATTTTAACCCTGGTGAAAAAATCATTTAACTTCATAGAACCTATATGGATAGCATGCATTGTCTAAATCAATGGATTTTCTTCTCAGTTTTTTTGTGTGCAAAATAAGGGTATAAGAAATTTTTGTGATACTTCTTATCTAGAAAATAATTTGATAAGTTTAATATTTATCCCTTAAAAATATAAAATGTGGCGTTATACTTTGGTAGTTTCTATTCTTGTCAGTGAAACTAAGCTGGGAATTAATTACATTTTCCATAAGTCTCTGACTTGTATCTCTCCAGATTAAAGTTGGCCAAGAAAGGTAGTTGCATGCTATTTGGAAAGTAGAAAAAGCAATGGCTATAACCATTTGAAAATCTTTTCACAGGTAGAATCAGAGACAGGCAGAAGAAGGAGTACCAGACAGGTGCCAGCTTGTCATCACTCCCTTCTGCTCCACATCTAGTTTTTCTTGACTACTGGTAGTGTTGACCAACAATGCCTCAGATCTACCCCAGATGCTTGGCTATAGGCCCACAGAGGCTGTGGTTACTCAGACACAACAGCTTTTCATAGACCACTCCACAAATTTCCCCTTTGTGGTACTAGTTTGTTGGCTAGACTTACTTGATTTCTCAAACTGACTGAGTGGTAACTCGTCTCTGATTCTCAAACTTCTCTTCAGGTCCTCTCCTTTTCCAGCTTTATCCATGATTCTAAACTAAATCTCTTATTTCATAATAGCCATAGCATTTTTGCTCCTCTGACTAAACTGTAATGGATATAAATTCTTAAGCAATGGAAGAGAAAACCTAACAAAATAATGAAGAAAAAAATATGATGATTTTAATTAATTCAAAAACCCAAACACATTTATGGATGAAGGTGGTGGAAGGTAGTCCAATCACAGAATCTTTCTCATCCAGTAAAATGAAGAAAGTAAACAGATTTAGATTCACTAGCAGCAACCAAATAAGGAGAGGGTCCAGTCTCATGCATAAGCTTCTAAGGGTGCCAGTCACCAGGCCGGGCACGGTGGCTCCCGTGTATAATTCCAGCACTTTCGGAGGCTGAGGCAGGCAGATCACGAGGTCAAGACCATCCTGGCCAACATGGTGAAACCCTGTCTCTACTAAAAATACAGAGTTTAGCTGGCGCGCCCCTGTAGTCCCAGCTACTCCGGAGGCTGAGGCAGAAGAATTGCTTGAATCCACTAGGCACAGGTTGCAGTGACCTGAGATAGCACCATTGCAACAGAGTGAGACTTCATCTCAAAAAAAAAAAAAAAAAAAAAAAAGTGGTGGTGGCCACCAAACAGAAACAAAATATTCATCTACTTCCATAAGCAGTTGCCCAGAAACGAGACGATTTGAAAAAATCCTGAGAATTCTTGCTCTGAGTGAATTCCATTTTGGCAAGAGATGGCTTGAAGTAATGATTCTCAAACTGGGGGCTGCAGGCAGTTTCAGGGAGTCTGTGATAAAAACTGCTTTATTTGCCATTTTCATTGTGTTAACATTTTCACCAATAGTACCTAAAGCAATGACGGGTAAAACTGCTGGCAGTTTAACAAGAATCAAGGCAGTGGCACCACATTTTCTTAGTAGCCACTGTATATTTAATCACTGCACATATAGAGTAAAAAATAAACCAACAATTTCACTTAAGAATGTCTGTGATGAAGGTTTGTATTATGATTATCCCTGTTTTACAGATGAGAAAACTGAGATGCACAGATGTTAAGTATCTTTTTCAAGGTCAGACAGTAAGTGGTAGAATTGGAATTCCAACCTGGGCAGTATGGCACCATAAAAAATAGATAGTATAATTTGATTTATTCATTCACTATATATATTTTTTTGAGTACCTAATATGAGCCAGATACTACTCCAGGGATTGGAGATACAAAATGATTTTCCATCTCTCCATCCAAACATCCATTCATTGTTCTTTCTGCATATGTGCATAGAGACCTATGATAATTTCTGGGTAGTATAATTTTAGGTTAGATGCCTCTCTCTTTTTGATAGTTTTCTGTGCTGCTTGAATTTTACAAATAATGAGCATATGCTATTTTTACTAAAAACAATCAAGTAATTATTTTTAAGACAAAACTGAATGTAACTAATTTATCTTTTGAAGAAAATACAAAGTAAAATTTCAAGTCTCAAGCTTAAAGCAGTATGAAAAGACTGCTCTGATCTTTATTCCACTTTTAAGTATTCTTTCTTCCCACTACTTACATAGCAACTAATAGTATGTAGAAAATTGTTTCCTGAAACTAATTTAGAAGACAGTCTCCAAAATCTTGCCATCCCACACAGCAGATACTAAAGCAGTTATTTTTAAAATACATTATTACAAAGACTCCTTAGAAAAAATTAACTGAAAATTCTAGTGGTATTATTGGAACTCAAGTAAAAAAGAATGCTAATGACAAATTTATACATAGAACATCACTCATATGCACACTTTTCAGAAATCAGACACTTGCCTTCAGAGGAAATGAGATCTGTGAAAGTGAAAATGGTATATTCAACTAATCTTCTTATTCCTGGGGAGAGAATAGCATATACATTTTAACAACATGAGGAATACATAAAAGTACTCATCCTGATAAAATCTGCATGTTTCTGTGTAACCTGATTGATAGTGCTTTTTTAATTGATAGAATTACTAAGATACTTGCATTTAAAATTTTTCTCAGTTTTGGTTTTAATTCACATTCATTATTTATATAGTGGATAGGAAAATCATATCCACTAATGTATATTTTAATTTTACAGGGTGAAAATTTGTGATGCTCCAAAGCTTTTTTTTTTTAATCAGGCCGGTACAGAGTGCTTTTTTTCTTTTCTCTACCACAACTTGTTAGGGTTTCAGAATACATTGGCTGTCCTAATGTCGAAGTCTAGGAATCTGGGCATCCAGCTTCTTAGAACTAATGGCTCTCTGTATTATAAAAAATTAAATACACTGATTGAGCCTAATTGTTCTTCAAGTGTCCAGACCTATAATCTTTATTCTTTAGAACTGTTGTTTCCAAATGCCAGTCTCACTCAGATTGGTGCTGAACTTACCACATAAAAATACAAGCAGAGCTTAGTACAAAGATACATTTATAATCTCACTTTGGGAGATTTTGACTTAGTAATTTAGAATTGGAAACCAAAATTTATATTTGTGAAGAGTTCTCCGTATGATTTTCATATATAGCCAGATTTGAGAACCACTGACTTAGAATATCCTGAAAAATGATGACAGAGCTGTGATGTCAGATAGAGCAAACATTTTCTTGGTTAATTTACTGAACACACCAAGAAAGGACATGGAGAAATATCTTGCTAGATTTCGAATTTCTCCTGTTTTCCTGTTTAGTTGTAGTCAGAATTACAACTAAAGAAGCCAATAAACATTTGTGTTAGCTGAAACACTTAAAAACTATTAAAACTATTAAAAATATGAAAACTTCAGGGGAGGAAACATTTATCATGAAGCTAAAGAAGCTTTAGTTCCACAACCAATCATATGCATGGGCCACTCTGAATGCTGATTATCATTGAAAGTGGCAGTGCCTTGAGTGAGGAGTGAAATCCAGGTTGCAATCTAAATGCATTCTTTGTATCTGGGAAATGGTCTAAAGAGATTTCAGACAAAGTTTGTCTGAATCTCCAAGGCACCAATACAATTATTATGATTTTTAAAATTGTAAATATTCATTCTTTATATCTAATTTTTTAAAAAATTTATTTTATTGCATTTTAGGTTTTGGGGTACATGTGAAGAACATGCAAGATTGTTGCATAGGTATACACGTGGCTGTGTGATTTGCTGCCGTCCTCCCCATCACCTATAGCTGGCATTTCTCCCCATCACCTATAGCTGGCATTTCTCCCCATGCTGTCTCTCCCCAATTCCCCACCCCCCACTGACCCATCCCTATGTCCCCCCAACACACCCAAGTGTGTAGTGCTCCCCTCCCTGTGTCCATGTGTTCTCATTGTTCAACACCCGCCTATGAGTGAGAACATGCGGTGTTTGATCTTCTGCTCTTGTGTCAGTTTGCTGAGAATGATGCTTTCCAGGTTCATCCATGTCCCTACAAAGGACACAAACTTATCGTTTTTGATGGCTGCATAATATTCCATGGTGTATATGTGCCACATTTTCCCTGTCCAGTCTATCATCGATGGGCATTTGGGTTGGTTCCAGGTCGTTGCTGTTGTAAACAGTGCTGCAATGAACATTCGTGTGCACATGTCCTTGTAATAGAACGATTTATAATCCTTTGGATATATACTCAGTAATGGGATTGCTGGGTCAAATGGAATTTCTATTTCTAGGTCCTTGAGGAATTGCCACACTGTCTTCCACAATGGTTGAACTAATTTACACTCCCACCAACAGTGTAAAAGTATTCCTATTTCTCCACATCCTCTCCAGCATCTGTTGTCTCTAGATTTTTTAATGATCGCCATTCTAACTGGCGTTAGATGGTATCTCAATGTAGTTTTGATTTGCATTTCTCTGATGACCAGTGCTGATGAGCATTTTTTCTTATGTTTGCTGGCCTCATGTATGTCTTCCTTTGTAAAGTATCTGTTCATATCCTTTGCCCACTTTTGAATGGGCTTGTTTTTTTCTTGTAAATCTGTTTTAGTCCTTTGTAAATTCTGGATATCAGCCCTTTGTCAGATGGGTAAACTGCAAAAATTTTTTCCCATTCTGTTGGTTGCTGATTCACTCTAATGACTGTTTCTTTTGCTGTGCAGAAGCTGTGGAATTTGATTAGGTCCTATTTGTCTATTTTGGCTTTTGTTGCCAATGCTTTTGCTGTTTTGGTCA
This sequence comes from Sapajus apella, assembly GCF_009761245.1. Taxonomy (NCBI): domain Eukaryota; kingdom Metazoa; phylum Chordata; class Mammalia; order Primates; family Cebidae; genus Sapajus; species Sapajus apella. The sequence continues at coordinate 14,003,737 of NW_022436944.1, read as the reverse complement.
TGAAGTCCTTGCCTACGCCTATGTCCTGAATGGTTTTGCCTAGATTTTCTTCTAGAGTTTTTATGGTGTTAGGTCTTATGTTTAAGTCTTTAATCCATCTGGAGTTAATTTTAGTGTAAGGTTTCAGAAAGGGGTCCAGTTTCTGCTTTCTGCATATGCCTAGTCAGTTTTCCCAACACTGTTTATTAAACAGGGAATCCTTTCCCCATTGCTTGTTTCTGTCAGGTTTGTCAAAGATCGGATGGTTGTAGATATGTTGTGTTGCCTCCGAGGCCTCTGTTCTGTTCCATTGGTCTATATCTCTGTTTTGGTACCAGTACCATGCTGTTTTGATTACTGTAGCCTTGTAGTATAGTTTGAAGTCTGGTAGTGTGATGCCTACCGCTTTGTTCTTTTTGCTTAGAATTGACTTAGCTATGCAGGCTCTCTTTTGGTTCCATGTGAAGTTTAAGGTGGTTTTTTTCCAGTTCTATGAAGAAGGTCCTTGGTAGCTTGATGGGGATAGCATTGAATCTGTAAATTACTTTGGGCAGTATGGCCATTTTCACGATATTGATTCTTCCTAACCATGAACATGGAATGTTTCTCCATCTGTTTGTGTCCTCTCTTATTTCATTGAGCAGTGGCTTGTAGTTCTCCTTGAAGAGGTCCTTTACGTTCCTTGTCAGTTGTATTCCTAGGTATTTTATTCTCTTTGTGGAAATTGTGAATGGCAATTCGTTCTTGATGAGGCTCTCTTTAAGACTGTTATTGGTGTATAGGAATGCATGTGATTTTTGCACATTGATTTTGTATCCTGAGACTTTGCTGAAGTTGCTTATCAGTTTCAGGAGATTTTGGGCTGAGACGATGGGGTCTTGTAGATATACAATCATGTCGTCTGCAAATAGAAACAATTTGACTTCCTCCTTTCCTATTTGAATACCCTTTATTTCTTTTTCTTGCCTGATTGCTCTGGTTAGAACTTCCAATACTATATTGAATAGGAGTGGTGAGAGAGGGCATCCTTGTCTAGTGCCAGATTTCAAAGGAAATGCTTCCAGTTTTTGCCCATTCAGTATGATATTGGCTGTTGGTTTGTCATAAATAGCTTTTATTATTTTGAGATACGTTCCATCAATACCTAGCTTATTGAGGGTTTTTAGCATAAAGGGCTGTTGAATTTTGTCAAAGGCCTTCTCTGCATCAATTGAGATAATCATGTGATTTCTGTCTTTGCTTCTGTTTATGTGGTGAATTACGTTTATAGACTTCCATATGTTGAACCAGCCTTGCATCCCCAGGTTGAAGCCTACTTGATCATGGTGGGTAAGCTTTTTGATGTGCTGTTGCAATCGGCTTGCCAGTATTTTATTGAAGATTTTTGCGTCTATGTACATCATGGATATTGGCCTGAAGTTTTCTTTTCTTGTTGAGTATCTGCCGGGTTTTGGTATCAGGATGATGTTGGTCTCATAAAATGATTTGGAAAGGAGTCCCTCTTTTTGGATTATTTGGAATAGTTTCAGAAGGAGTGATGCCAGATCCTCTTTGTATGTCTGGTAGAATTCGGCTGTGAATCCATCTGGACCTGGGCTTTTTTTGGTTGGTAGGCTATTAATTGCTGCCTCAATTTAACTTTTGTTATTGGCCTATTCTGGGTTTCAACTTCTTCCTGTTTTAGGCTTGGGAGGGTGCAAGTGTCCAGGAATGTATCCATTTCTTCCAGGTTTACTAGTTTATGTGCATAGAGTTGTTTGTAATAATCTCTGATGATGGCTTGAATTTCTGTGAACTCTGTGGTGATATCCCCTTTATTTTTTATTGCATCAATTTGGTTATTCTCTCTTTTCTTTTTTATTTATCTGGCTAGTGGTCTGTCTATTTTGTTGATCTTTTCAAAAAACCAGCTCCTGGATTTATTGATTTTTTGAAGGGTTTTTTGTGTCTCTATCTCATTTAGTTCTGCTCTGATCTTAGCTATTTCTTGTCTTCTGCTAGACTGAGTTTTTTTGATCTTAATTCTCTAGCTCTTTCGATTTTGACAATAGGGTGTCAATTTTAGATCTCTCCTTGCTTCTCATGTGGGCACTTATTGCTATATACTTTCCTCTAGAGACTGCTTTAAATGTGTCCCAGAGATTCTGGTATGTTGTGTCTTCATTGTCGCTGGTTTCGAAGAACATCTTTATTTCTGTCTTCATTTCGTTGTTTATCCAGTCAGCATTCTAGAGCAAGTTGTTCAGTTTCCATGAGGCTGTTTGGTTCTGAGTTAGTTTTTGAATTCTGAGTTCTAACTTGATTGCACTGTCGTCTCAGAGACTGTTTGTTATGATTTCCATTCTTTTGCATTTGCTGAGGAGTGATTTACTCCCAATTATGTGGTCAGTTTTAGAGTAGGTGTGATGTGGTGCTGAGAAGAATGTATATTCTGTGGATTTGGGGTGGAGAGTTCTGTAGATGTCTATTAGGTTTGCTTGATCCAGGTCTGAGTTCAAGTCCTGGATATCCTTGTTAATTTTCTGTCTGGTTGATCTGTCTAATATTGACAATGGGGTGTTAAAATCTCCCACTATAATTGTGTGGGAGTCTAAGTCTCTTTGTAAGTCACTAAGAACTTGCCTTATGTATCTGGATGCTCCTGTATTGGGTGTGTATATATTTAAGATCGTTAGCTCTTCTTGTTGCATTGATCCTTTTACCATTATGTAATGTCCTTCTTTGTCTCTTTTGATCTTTGTTGCTTTAAAGTCTATTTTATCAGAGATGAGAATTGCAACTTCTGCTTTTTTTTGCTTTCCATTTGCTTGATAAATCTTCCTCCATCCCTTTATTTTGAGCCTTTGTGTATCCTTGCATGTGAGATGGGTTTCCTGGATACAGCACACCAATGGGTTTTGGCTTTTTATCCAATTTGCCAGTCTGTGTCTTTTGATTGGGGCATTTAGTCCATTTACATTTAGGGTTAATATTGTTATGTGTGAATTTGATACTGCTATTTTGGTGCTAGCTGGCTGTTTTGCCCATTAGTTGATGCAGATTCTTCATTGTGTTGATACTCTTTACCATTTGACATGTTTTTGGAGTGGCTGGTACTGGTTATTCCTTTATTTGTGTAGAGCCTCTTTCAGGAGCTCTTGTAAAGCATGCCTGCTGGTGATGAAATCTCTGAGTACTTGCTTGTTTGCAAAGGATTTTATTTTTCCTTCACTTATGAAGCTTAGTTTGGCTGGATTGAGATTCTGGGTTGAAAGTTCTTTTCTTTAAGGATGTTGAATATTGGCCCCCACTCTCTTCTGGCTTGTAGGGTTTCTGCTGAGAGATCTGCTGTGAGTCTGATGGGCTTCCGTTTGTGGGTAACCTGACCTTTCTCTCTGGCTGACCTTAGTATTTTCTCCTTCATTTCAACCCTGGTGAATCTGCCGATTATGTGCCTTGGGGTTGCTCTTCATGAGGAATATCTTTGTGGTGTTCTCTGTATTTCCTGGACTTGAATATTGGCCTGCCTTGCTAGGTTGGGGAAGTTTTCCTGGATAATATCCTGAAGAGTATTTTCCAGCTTGGATTCATTCTCTTCGTCGCATTCAGGTACACCTATCAAATGTAGATTAGGTCTTTTCACATAGTCCCACATTTCTTGGAGACTTTGTTCATTCCTTTTTACCCTTTTTTCTCTAATCATGCCTTCTCATTTTGTTTCATTGAGTTGATCTTCGACCTCTGATATCCTTTCTTCTGCTTGGTCAATTTGGCTGTTAAAACTTGTGTATGCTTCGTGAAGTTCTCGTGTTGTGTTTTTCAACTCCACCAATTCACTTATATTCCTTTCTAACTTGTCTGTTCTTGTTAGCATTTCGTCAAATCTTTTTTCAAGGTTCTTAGTTTCTTTGCATTGGGTTAGAACATGTTCTTTTAGTTCACAGAAGTTTCTTACTACCCACCTTCTGAAGTCTGATTCTGTCATTTCATCACACTCGTTCTCCATCCAACCTTGTTCCCTTGCTGGTGAGGAGTTGTGATCCCTTGTAGGAGGAGAGGTGTTCTGGTTTCGGGTATTTTCATCCTTTTTGCGTTGGTTTCTTCCCATGTTTATGAATTTATCTTCCTGTCGTCTTTGTAGTTGCTGACTTTCAGATTGCTGACTTTCAGATTGGGTCTTTGAGTGGATGTTCTGTTTGTTGATGATGAAGTTATTTCTGTTTCTTAGTTTTCCTTCTAACAGTCTGGCCCCTGTGCTGTAGGACTGTTCAGGTCCATTCTAGGCCCTGCTTGCCTGGGGATCACCTGCAGCAGCTGCAGAACAGTAAGGGTTGCTACCAGTTTCTTCTTCTACTATCTTTGTCCCAGAAGGATACCCGCCAAATGTCAGTCTGATCTCTCCTTTATGAGGTGACTCTTTGGATATACAGGGGTCAAGGAGCTGCTTGAGGAGACAGTCTTTCCTTTATAGGGGCTCAAGTGCTGGGCTGTGAGCTCGGTTGTTCATTCAGAGCTGCTGGGCAGGTACGTTTAGGTCTGCTGCAGAAGAACTCATAAACCACTTTTTGTTCCCAGGTGCTCTGTCCCAGGGAGTTAGGGCTTTATTTATGAGTTTCCCGTTGTGCTGCTGCCTTTTTTTTTTTTTTTTTCAGGGCTGCCCTACCCAGCAAGGAGGCAGCCTGGTCACAGTCTGCATGCAGAGGCTTTGCTCAGCTGCTGTGGGCTCCACCTAGCTGCCCTGTGAACTTCCCTGCAATCTTGTTTATATGGGTGTAGTTAGAACTGCCTCAGCAATGGTGGCCCGCCTGTGTATTGGCGGACTCTCTCTGTAATGGCAGGTTGCCTTGGCAAAGGCGTGTTGCCTTGGCAATGACAGGCAGCCTCATCAACGGCGGGTTGCCTTGGCAGGCTGCCTCAGCAATGGCGTTTGTAGTGGTGGAGTTCCTCAGTAATGGCGGACGCCCTTCCCCCACACAGCTGTACCGTCCCGGGTTCAGCTGCGCTTGCTGTGAAACTCTCAATCCAGAGAGTTTCTGATTGCTGTTCTTTTGTGGGGGTGGGACTGATCCTGATCACATGGCTCCCTGCCTCTGAGTCTTTTTTTTCTTTTTTAGTTGAATAGTCGACTCTATCCCCATGGCCTGTTGAAACGGCGCCGGGATCTGTTTGATTTCCCGTGTGGCAACTCACTGCGCCGGCTTAAACAGCGGCACTGCGATTCATGATGCTTTTTCTTTTGCCCAGGAATCTCCTGGCCTGGCTCACTGTTCAGTCCCCTCTTTAATCAGATGAATGGGCGACTTCCCGGGTCTCCAATCGCCAGCCAAAAGGGCACCTGGACCAGTGTATTTTGTATGGAGAACTGCTGGCTGGGGCGCCGACAAAGCAGTCACGTGGGGCAAAGCAGACACGCCGACCAAAAGAACCACGCCGCCGGCCACAACAGCTGCGCTGGTGACCCGTGGGGCACCTCCACCTGGAAATCTACTGGTCTGTGGACAATAAAAAAGTGGCATCCACTCACCCTCTGCACTTTCTCTGGGACCTGCAACTCCGAGCTGTTCCTAAACGGCCATCTTGGATCTTCCCCCTATATCTAATTTTGTATTCACGATTTGCATACTTTTTCATATAGATATCTTTCCTAAACATAGAATATTCAAGTCCTATATAACCTGGTTCCACCCCTGTGTCAATGGTCAATATTAAGGATTAAGTGCAGAAATATCAGGCCTATTTAGAGATTGTCCATTGGAGAAAGATTACATGTGAGATCACTTGATAATACATATTGCCAGATAATCCTTGAAGGATCCTCTAAGAAGGACTTGGGTAGAGAGTGCAGAGGTCTTGTAGAAAGAAACAGCATAGCATATTCAAGGAAATTAATAGGTTTGAAAGTGAAGCAAATAGTTCAAGGGGAGGTTGAGAAGAGATGAAGCCATAGGAACCAATCACTTAAGCCACATTAATGAGTTTCAACCCAGTCTGTAAGGGGAAAGGAACTACCAAAGTGTTCTAAACACAAAGTTGTCAGGAGAAAAGTTATATTTTTGCAGATTTATTCTGGGCTGTGGTGTGTAGATCAGAGGGTTATCTTAGTCCACTTTTGCTGCTATAACAAAATACTACAAACTGAATAATTTTCAAGTTATTCAGTCTTGAATAATTGGCCTCCTGGTTCTGAAGGCTAGGAAGTTCAAGATCAATGTTTCAGCATTGGTGTCTGGTGAGGGGTGCTCTCTGCTTCCAAGATGCTGTACCATTGCTGCAGCCTCCAGAGGGACAAACTCATAACAAAAGTGACAGGCAAGAGGGTGTTCTCTTCAACCTTGAGCCCATTTATAAGGGTGCTAATCCCGACAGTGATAGGGGACAGACAAATTTATTAGGCAGACAGGAACAAGTACCCCATGAAACCCAGCCTTCAAGCCAATGACAGTCTAAAACCTGAAAACCAAACTGCCAATTCTGGATACAGTCCATGACAGGAGTGAGAACTTCCATCCCCATCTTAGTCACTCTCTCGATTGGTTCCTTCTGAATGATGCCCTTTCCCCAATCCAAAGATGCTTTTTCCAAGACGACCCATGGACAAATCAGCACACATTTCCACATTTTAAGCCCATAAAAACCCCAGACTCAGCCGTACAGATGGCAATGCACTTTTGGGTCCACCTCCCACTGGGAGTTTTCTTTCTGTGGCTCAATAAGATTCTACTCTGCCTTACTCACTCTCCAGTGTTGATGAACCTTATTCCTCTTGGTTGTGGGACAAGAACCTGGAACTCACTGAACTGCAGGAGTGAAAGAGCTGTAATGCTCCTGTTGGCTGAACTGTGGACAGCAGGAGTAAAAGAGCTGTAACTTTCCCTCCTGCTCAAGGAACAATGGGAGAGAAGAAACAAAACTGCTGGGTGCCACTCCCTCCTGCTCACCAAGCTATGGGAGTGAAGAGGCAAAACCACTGGGTGCCATTGCCCCCTGCTTGCTGAACTATAAGAGTGATAAAGCTGTAATAGTCCCATTCCTGAGGGCAGAACCCTCAGATCTAATCTCCTTTCAAAAGCCATATTTCTTAATACTATTACATTGAGGATTAAGTTACAACATGAGTTTTGGAGAAGACATGATTTAAACCATAACATTCCACTATTGTATCCTCAAAATTCATGTTTTTCTCACATAAAAAATGCATCATTCCACCCCAGAAGCCCCCCAAAATCTTGTTTCAGAATCATCTTTAAAGTCTAAGTCCAGAGTCTTACCTAAATATCATCTAAAGCAGAAATGAGTGAGACTCAAGTTATGAGTCATCTCAGGCAAATTATTCTCTAGATGTGAGCCTGTGAAATCAGATTATCTGCTTCCAAATGCAATGGTGGGATAGGAATGATATAGATATTTTCATTCCAAAAGGGAGAAATAGACAAGAATAAAGAGGTAATAGGTTTTAAGTATGCCTAAAACCTAAAAGGGAAAGCAACATTTAATATTGAGGCTTGAGAATAATCTTCTTCAACTCTATCTCCTGCCTTCTAGACACACTGAGATAGAAGTTGGGCTCCAAAGTCCCTGGGGGATCCCACTCCCATAGCTTTGCTGGGTGGTGCTCATGCAGCAGTTCTCATGAGTTGGAGTCAGGTGCCTGAAAACTGGGATTGCACTCTGGCAGATCTAGAGTTCTGTAGTTTCAAGGGCAGCCTTACTCCCACAGCTTCACAAGATGTTGCCTGAGTAGAGACTCTGTGGTGGCCCCACCTCCACTGCTCTGCTAGGCGTTGCCCTGGTGGGGAGTTTTTGCAGTGGCCCCACCCCATGACTCTGCTAGGCATTGCTCTACTGGAGGCTCTCTGCAGCCACCCTGCTCCTGTGGCATTTCTTTGCCTTGTCCCCTGAGACTTTCTGAGTCATCCTTTCAAATCTAGGGGGAGACAGCAATGCCTCCACAGCATGTGCACTTTGCATGCTTGCAATATTAGCACCACTTCAATGATGAATGATGATACCTTTTAACTCCATAGCTGGGGCAGCCAAGGAGCAGTTCACCAGAATATAGGGGAGCAGAGACTTCAGGTGGCCCTGGGTAGCAAGACCCAAGATTCCACAGGTGTCCTGGGCCTCTGCTTGGAAACTTCTGCCTTCAAGGCTCTGGCATCCTTGACCTGTGATGGGAGTGGTGGTCTCAAAGATCTCCGGAATGCCTTCAGAGTTATTCTTCCATTGTCTTGATCAGTGGCATCTGGCTTCCCACTATTCCTAAGGATCTCCTTATCAAAGAGTAGCATGGCCACACCCTTAGTTTTCCCTCCTCAACCAAACTTTTGTTCTTTATATAACCAAGCTGAAAGGTTTCCAGATCTTTACCTTCTGCTTTCCTTTTGATTATAAATTACATCTTGAGCTAATTTCTGTCTTCTCACACCGTACTATAAGCAGTTAAGAAAAGCCATGCACCACCCTGCATACTTTGCCTGGAGATTTCTTCCATCAAATGTCTTAGTTCATGGCCCTTAAGTTTTGCCTTCCACAAAGGATTAGGACATGGACATAATTCAACAAGTTCTTTGCCACTTTGTAACAAAGATGACCTTTCCTTTAGTTTCCAATAAGATATGCCTTATTTTCATCTAAGATGTCTTCAAAATGGTCTTTTCTCTCCGTATTCCTACCCATAGTCTGTTCATGACCACTTAGATAATATCTAAGATGGAAACTTTTATCCTGCTTTTCTCTTCTGATTCCTCACCAGAATTGCCCTTAATGCTCCATTCACAGCAATCTAGGCTTTTTCTAGCATGCACTTTAAAACTGGTCAAACCTCTACCCATTTGCTACTTCCAAAGCTGTTTCCACATTTTCAGGTATTTGTTATAACATAATTTGTTATTACTTATGGTACTAATTTGTAAACCAAAAATAAAATCCTAAGCCCTCAACCAAATGACTGGACCCTCTTTGGGTCAAAGAGATTACCAGAGAAAGCTGAAAAACTAAATTCTCAGCCATGACAAAAATGAAGGTCAGACATATCTTGTTATACTCTCTTCCTATTGGAGTTTAGGCACAACTGACCAGCATTGTCATTAAAATAGAGATCATAAGTCTGATCTCTTTGAGGCAAATTCCAACCTTCTCTTGTACAGCATTGCATGATAGATAGCAGACCCTGAAGGAAATCAAAATACTTTACTCCAAAATATATTTCTTTGATATAATTTAAAATGCCCCTGCAAAGCTGCCTTTGGTGAAAGAAATTTGCATCTGTAGATAATGTCCATTAATGCAGTCAGGCCCTTCCCAGATTTAGGAAAGATTAAGAGTCTGGCACCTTTTAAGGTCCAAAAAGAGACATTTACATTATTCTCTCTGAATGCTGTTACCTATAAGGCTTCATCTATATAACAAGAACTTTGGTCTCCACAACTCCCCTTACCTTAACTCAGGAATTGCTTTCTACTCTCTTCAGTTCTTTAGACAAAGCTTAATTCTTTTCAACCAATTGCCAGTCAAAAAATCTTTAAATCTACCTCTGACCTGTAAGCCCTGGCTTTGAGATGCCTGCCTTTCAGGGCCAAACCAATATATAGCTTACATGTATTGATTTATATCTTTGTCTGTGACTTCCATCTCTCTAAAATCTATAAAAGCCAAACTTCACCACCTTGGGCACACTTTCTCAGAATTTCTTGAATCTCTTCCCCAGGACATGGTCACTTATATTGGCTCAGAATAAGTTTGGTTTTATTGTCAACAAATTGCCATCTTAATTCATTTGTGCTGCTTTAACAGAATACCTGAGACTGGATAAAGAACAGAAATTTATTTGCTCACTCTTCTGGAGGCTGGGAAGTTCAAAATCAGAGCTCTGGCAGGATTGATGTCTGGTGAAGGCTACGTTCTGCTTCCAAGATGGCACCTTGTTGCTACATCCTCCAGAGGAGTGAATGATATGATCTCACATGGCAGAAGGGAGGGAATGGCAGGAGGATACTCCTTTAAACTCTTGAGTTGTTTTATGAAGTTGCCTAAGGGCAGAGTTCTCATGACTTATTCACCTTCCAAAGTTTACTACTATTGTTGTATTGGGGATTAAGTTTCAACATGAATTTTGAAGGGGACACCATTATTTTCAAACCAGAGCAAGGGGTTCAAACCTAGAGACCAGAGGGCCAGTATGGAGGTCATGGAGAGAGAATGGTGATGAAGATAGATGTGAAACAGTGGCTATAGTGAGATATTGGTATATCAAGACATATTTAGGTTGTAGGATTTGGTCACTGCTTTGATGTGAGTTGTGACAGAGAGGAGTTAAGAATATAGACCAAGTATCTGACTTGGGCAACTGAATGATGATAGCGTTATTTTCTAAGACAAGAAACACAGGAGAAAAGCAAGTTTGGGAGGATGGGATAGTGGATTCAGGAGAATATAATAAATTCAGTGTTGTAAGCTAAAACTGAGGTGAAATTTGATGCCTAATTGTAGGACTTCAGTGGCAGGAGATTAAGTTTGGGGCATGGGCTCAGGAGAGATTTTTTTCTGGAATATATATTTGAGTAAATATTTGGGTATATATTTGAGATAAAATTGAATCAGGAGTTTGTGTGAAATGAGAAGAGGGTACTAAGGAACATGGACATTTAAAGAATGGGAAGAGACAAGAGAGACAATAAAGGAGGCTGAGAAAAAGTGGGCCCAAGAGGCAGGAGGGTCATCAGGAATGTGTGATGCCCTAGAAGTCAAGGACAGAGTAGAACAGTGTCAAATGCTGCTTAGGTATCAGGTAGGATAAGAACTGAAAAGCTCATTGATCTCTGGAGGAGTGGGGAATACAAAATAAGCAATCAGTCTACTACAGTGGAATCAATGCAAAGATGAACATACACATTCTTTACTTCTGGGGGCCCATACTGGACAGTGGGTGATGAAACCTATGTTGAAAAGCACTTGAAGGTTTTCAAAGGAATCCATGAGCTTTCATCACTGATTGCCAAGTACTTTAGTCAAATAGCCTGTGTTTTATCTGACAGTTCCAGTTTTATAAAATCCTCTCGTTACATTTGTTTATATTTGTCAGAACCAATCATCAGATGCTTTTGTTCAAGGAAATATGGTGATTGTATATTTTGGGAATAGACATGATTAGAACAAGAGGTACAACTTATCCTGTTTTCTACCTTCTTGTACTTAAAAGGCTTAGACAAGAACATACACGTATTTCATCTAGAATTGTCTGTCTTGTTCTACTTCTCTCAGGATTCCTTTGTTCAGACATCTGTACTTCAAGTCTTCTGCACCAGTCTGAAGTGTGAGAGCTTAGGTAAAGCTAATATACCATGAATAAAGTAGGTGATTGTTCATTGCTGTATTCATAGTGCCTGATACAGGCCTGATATATAGTAGGCACTTAATAAATGTTTTTTCAGTTAATGGATGAAGAAAAATAGAAAAATCAATTTTGATTTTTGTGTCTAACAACAAACAAAACAACAAAAACAGCTATAGAAAATATCTTTTGGATGCTTAGAGTTTGTTTGCCTGAGCAGTTTAAAAAATTTATAAGCTGTTTGAGAGTTCAGTCATCTATCTAAAGTAAACCACAAAAGCCAAGCCTTGCCTTTCTCTTTCTCATTCTTTCTTTCTTTCTCTTTCTTTCTTTCTTTTTCTTTCTTTCTTTCTTTCTTTCTTTTTTCTTCTTTCTCTTTCTCTCTTCTTCCTTCCTTCCTTCCTTCCTTCCTTCCTTCCTTCCTTCCTTCCTTCCTCTCTCTCTCTCTTTCTTTCTTTCTTTCTTTCTTTCTCTCTCTCTCTCTTTCTTTTCTTTTCTTTCCTTCCTTCCTTCCTTCTTTTCTTTTCTTTTCTTTCTTTTTTCTTTCTTCTTTTTCTTTTCTTTCTCAGAGTCTCTTTCTGTTGCCCAGGTTGCAGTGCAATGGCACAATCTTGCCTCACTGCAGCTTCTGCCTCAAGTTCAAGTGATTCTCGTGCCTCAGCCTCCTGATAGCTGGGATTACAGGTGTGCTCCACAATGCTCAGATAAATTTTGTATTTTTGTAGAGATGGGGTTCGCCATGTTGGCCAGGCTGGTATCGAACTCCTGGCCTCAAGTGATCCACCCACCTTGGCCTCCCAAAGTGCTGGGATTATAGGTATGAGTGACCACACCCAGTCCAAAAATCTTAATATTCCCCAGGAGTCCCCAAATGGCAGGTAGTTGGAGGTGAGGGCTCTTTAGTCCTCACAATACCCAGAAATAGAGGGATGTTTTAGACTGAAACTAAGGTTCGTCAAAATGCATGAAAATGTATATCCTGATTTTTTTTTTAAAGCAAAGAAGAGGAACATTGGCATGCCAAATTTATTTGGATTATTATTTAGGTCCAAAAGGCATATATTAGAAGAAATCATTCTTGGCAAGTCTTATAAAGCAAGGGAAGATTGAAAAGCAGTTGACTGCTGGCTTGCCTTGTGCTCTGATACCATCATTAGTGAGGCAGCCTGTGGTCCTCAGAGAAACACTTGAAATGGGCTAAGCAAACCTACCGGCATTTCCAATAACCTACCCATCCACTCTAACAGACTGCTATTGCTGTTACTTAGCCTTGTTTCCTCTGCTAGTCTTCCAAGCTATATAAATGTGGTATAGCTTGAGCAAAAATAAATATTTAGAATTAGTTATATGGCAGCTTTTGGCAGAGGTTTATTCCTGAAAATTCACATTTCATATGCTCAAGAAATACTCAATATGAAATTCTAATAACATGTTCACCCAAGAGCCACTTTTTAATATTACTTGCTTCCTTTTCTTTCATATTTTTCTCTCTTTTTCCTTTAATACTTCCATGCCAAAACATTAAATTTTGTACATGTATTATTTCAAATAACTGTAACCTTTTTATGAGAGTTTTTCCCTCCCTGTTGAACTCTATTCAGTTTCATCATCATAGCCTACAATAGGGCATTTTCGTTGGTATTAACTCCATATAAATTCCTGTCCAAAGTGTTTTTAGGCTATTTTGTCAAGTTGAAACTAAAACATTATTTTTGCCAGAGGACTAGATGTTCCAGAATATAAACTTTTAACATGCTGAATGAGTCCTCATACTGAAATTTATCAGGAATCAAATTATGTTTTCTCATAACTCATATTCCCTAGTTGCTGTCAGTCTTATCAAATATTTTAACAGATGAATTATGTTGAAGATGGATTTTCATGTCCCTGATTATGGAAACTATATAATTAATTTTATATTTCAACTTGACTGAACTAAGAGATGTTCAGATAGCTGCTAACACATTATTTTTTTTGGTGGGGGCTGTTCATCTATGAGGGTATTTCTAGGAGGATATTTCTAGAAGAGAGATGAGCATTTCAGTCAGTAGACCCAGCAAACAATGTTGCTGTCACCAGTGCTGGTGGGCATCATCCAATCCACTGAGGGCCTAAATAGAATGAAAAGCCATGGAAAACACAAATTTGTTCCCTGTTTTAGCTGAAACATCCGTCTTTCCCTGCTTTTAGGGCCTTTGGCCTCAGACTGGAACTTGTACCATCAGATCCCCTGGTTCTCAGGCCTTCCGACTTGAACTGAATTATACTACTGGCTTTCCAGCTTCTTCTGCTTCTAAATAGAAATTTGTGGGACTTCTCAGCCTTCATAATCATGTGAGCCAAATCCTATAATGAATCTATTAATCAGTCAACCTGTCTATCTGTCTATCTGTCATTTATCTACTGTTTCTCCAGGAAACCCTAGTTAATACAAAATATATACAAAATGTTCCTGTTTTTATTATGTATTTGTTAATTATTTAATTCAATCTTTAGGATTTTACCTTCCTAACAGCAGTGCATGTTTCATTTTTTAAGCTTGCCAACATTTATTACTGTATAATCTTTTTTATTGTAGCCATTTTTGTGGGTGTGTAGTGGTATCTCATTGTGGTTTTAATTTCTGTTTGTCTAATGATGTTGACGATCTTTTTATGTGATTATTAGCCATTCTTATATCTTTGATCAAATATCTGTACAAATCTTTTCTCCATTTTAAAAACTGACTCCATTAGGTTGTCTTGTTTGTAAGAGTTCTTTATAAATTCTGGATATAAAAGTCCTTTATCAGATATACAATTTGCAAAGGTTTTTTTTTTTTTTTTTTTCCAGTTTATTTCTTATCTATTCACTTTTTTTTTTTTATGGAGTTTCACTCTTGTTGATCAGGCTAGAGTGCAATGGCGCGATCTCAGTTCACTGCAACATCTGCCTCCCTGGTTCAAGCTATTCTCCTGCCTCTGCCTCTTGAGTGGTTGGGATTAAGGCATGCACCACCATGCCCAGCTAATTTTGTATTTTTAGTAGAGATGGAGTTTCTCCATGCTGACCAGGCTGGTCTCAAACTCCTGTCCTCAGGGGATCCGCCCATCTTGGTCTCCAAAAGTGCTGGGATTACAGGTGTGAGCCACTACGCCTGGCTCTATGCACTTTCTTAATGTCTTTTGGAGAACGAAGTTACTTGTTTACTTTCATTTATAAATTAAATGTACTTATTTATTTACTTTGATGTTAAACTTTACCAATTTATTATTTTATGGATTGTGCTTTTGGTGTCATATCTAAGAACTCTTTCTAATACAGGGTCACAAATTTTTTCCTAAATTTTCTTCTATACATTTTGTATTTTAGTTCTTGCAGTTACATCTTTGATCCATTTTATTTTGTATGTATTGTATTTTTTTTGCATATTGATATCCAAGTGTCCCAGCACCACTTGTTGAAAAGTCTGACCTTTACCTATTCAGTTGTTTGGCATCTTTGTAAAAAACAATTGTCCATAAATGCGAGAATTTATTTCTGCACTCTAATTCTGTTTCATTAATAATATCTATATGTCTGTCTTTATGCCAGTCTTGAACTGTCATAATTATTATGTCTTTATAGTGAATTTTGAAGTCAGATAGTGTAAGTCATATGACTGTATTATTTTTTCTTAAAATATAAGATTTAAACACAGGACAAATTGGGGTGTATATATATATGTGTATGTGTGTTTTCTGTTCATCTTTTGGTAGAAACAAGCAAGCAAACCAACAAAAATAACTCTCCCAACAAAACCCTTCTATTGCCTAAAGAATCAAAGAATTAGGCTCATATGATAAGTGAGTATATATTTGCTTTGGTACACAGTTTACATTTGCTATTCATTAACACCGCTGACAAAATTCGTGTGTGTGTGTGTGTGTGTGTGTGTACGTGTGTGTGTGTGTGTGTGTGTGTGTGTGTGAGAGAGAGAGAGAGAGAGAAAATTTCCCGTTGACTACACTTGCAAGTATCAGTGGTGTACAGTGAACTGGAACTAAGCTTTTATGCTGACAGTTTGCTTCCAGGAAGTTAATGGCTTGCATTATATTGCAATGCAGAACACCTAAAATCGTAAAATTATTGTTTGGTGGAAATGTTTCTCTACTATTTGAATTGATCTCCATCTCTCCTAATCTGCATGGTTGTACCAGTTATTTAACAGAAATAAGAAAGAAAACAAAGTCAGCAAGAAAGGCACAAACAATATTTTGCAACAGAACTGCCTCTACACTATTCTTACATTTATGTGATTGCACTAAATAATTTATGAGGATTATAAAAATAAAACAATATTATTTCACTTAAGGCATCATCTAGATTTCTCTTTACAGGAAAAAATGATAAAGAGATAATTATAATACTTCAATTGACTTAATTACTGTGCCCTTCTCTACCTCTCACTCAAAAGTTCCATCTATAATATGCCATGTTCAGCTTGTTGTTAAGGGATCATGCATGAGTATAGTGTGGGCCACATAGAATGGAAATATTAAAGCATGAATAACCTGAACTTTAACTCATAAAGGTATTGATAGAACTATTTCATTAACTACATGCCTCCATCATTATTAATACCAGGTGTCCAAGAAACAACGCCAAATCTATTGCTGATTTTCTGAAAGCACTTTGTGATTCTCTTTGTACCTTAATTTAAATAAAATGTGTAGACAATTGTTCATTATAGAAAAAAAGCAAACATTTTTACTGATTACAATCATGTGGGCCCTACTTTGTCTAAAAAAAAGTCCTTCATCATGTGTTTCTGCAAATACGATCTTTTATTCAGTAAAATCCCCTTTATTACCATGCCAGATCAATTTCTCCCTTATCAATTTTTCTTTTAGAAATGAATGTTTCATATTTAATGTTCTGAAATAATAACACACATAATTTCTTTCTCCTTCTCTTCTCCTCTCCTCTCCCCTCCCCTCCCCTCCCCTCCCCTCTCCTCTCCTCCCCTCCCCTCTCCTCTCCTTTATTTTCTTTCCCTCCTTCCCGAGGTCTCACTATGTTGTCCAGGCTGGTCTCAAACTCCTGGGCTCAAGCGATCTTCCTGCCTCAGTCTCCCGAAGTATTGGGATTACAGGCATAAGCACTGCATCCAGCCCTATAAATTATTTCAAGGTCAAATTTTTGTACCTAAATCTGTTAAATTCAGACTGCCAATATCCAACTTTTTGTGTTTAACAAAATTTTTTTAAACTCTGTTTCTTGAAAGAGACAATATCCAACTTTTTAAAAGCATTTAAGCATTAGATTATTCATATAGAGTTGTTTTTTTTTTTTTTTTTTGAAAACCCGCTATCTTAACCCCTGGCTATTAGGCCAGGTGACCAAATAAGTCCTACGCAAATTCAAGCTCAGTATCTTCTGAGACAAACCAATGTCAGCTATGGGGTTTTCGAAGGAAGAACATTAAAGCCAATGACCAGGCTCCGTTAGCAGAAAGAGCCAAAGGAAAATTCTTATAGCTATTTTATTTTTTTGAATCTAGCAGATATTATGCTCAAAGCCAGTGTTTTCCAACTGTAGATACTTATCAGACTCTTTTAGAGAAAATTTTAAAAATACAAAGATCAAGTTTCCACATTCAAAAGTTTTTTTTCATTTAATTAGACTATATGAACTGGACATCATTAGATAATTCTAACATGTATACAGTTTTAGAAAACCATTATTATAAATAAAGCCTCCAAAAGGCAGTTAAGCATGCCGTCATGATAGATGCAATTGAAATATTTTTTTTTCTAGGTTAAAATACTTAGACTGAATAAAAATGGATACGCTTGGAGAAGGTCACTGTAGACCATTATGGTACACTCACTGGACTCCAACACCTATTGCTATTTACATGATCTCCTCTGTTCCACCCATATTGTCAGTCTAATAGGAAATAACCCAAAGAATTGATGCATTCTTGTTGCTCCTTGTATACTTGCTTTTCTGATTACTATACCTTATACATGTGGCAGTTCAACAATTGCTACAATACTTTCATCTGAGAAATCAAGCTTTTTTAAACTAGCATTTTTCTTGAGTGCCAAGAAAAATAAGGTTTTATTATTTTAATGGCTGTATTTACAAGTTAATATGGCTCTGTTTTCAAGTTTATAGGGCTTAGTTTGTATTATAAATGATAATTATTTTGAAGTGTTTCATACCATACCAGAAATCTCTAATTGCTTTAAGACGGCTGTTATATCTGGTTGTGGTGGGGATGAGGATGTTCAAGGTAAAACAGACTTTAGGATGTATGGTGGAACTACCCTCACAACTTACCTAGGTCTATTTGAAGAAATAAAGGTAATGATTTGAAGTCCATTTATGAAAGACCAGGAAAGTCATGTTGTTAAGTCATAATACTCAAAATTGAATTTGCTGATGTACAGTATTTAAAAAAATATGTGATTACTTCCTAGCATAAATTGTTTAGGAATACATATTTGTCTTTATAAGGAAGGGAGAATATTATTCTTAACCCAGATGAATCAATTAGATGTTAACAATGATCTGCTTTCTTGCCCAACTACTTCTATCACACTCTAAATGATAAGGCTTTTTCTAATAGAGATAGTCTGCTAAAAGTCAGAGATTTGTTTCCACATAGTCTATCTTAGTATATATCCCTGGGAGTTTTCAAGTTTTCTATCCCTTTTGCATGATTATGAAAGACCAGAAAACATTTAAAAATCTGGGTTTTGAAAGTAGAAGGGCATAGGCTGTTGGTTTTGTCATAGCTTGAGATTCACAAGTGATGCTGAGCAGAAGATTGGAAGAGAAGGAGTTGGGTCTTAGAGCTATGTGGCATATTTGGGTAGGGCAAGGTATCCAGCAGTGGTGATTCAGTGACATAAGTAAGACTCAGTTACTTCAGGGAATGGCATTTTCCAGTCAACACCAGGTGCCAGATGTAGCAGAGCTCATCCAAGGTAGATGATGTGGGAAATACTCAGAAATCCAGGAAGATTGCTCTTAAGTGTAGTAGTATGAACACAGCACCCAGATGGCTTGAGAATACTTGGCAAAAGTCAATGTTCATAAAACTAATTCATCAAAGGGTCAAATGTCAAACTACCGCTTGATCGGAATTTTTCAATTATCAAAATCTCATATTAAAAAAATAGTCCTTTTGAATATCTTCAATAATAATATATTTTACTTAGCTGTATTTCAAATAATGTTCAAATTTATTAAATGCTAAAGATCATAAGTCATTAAGCTTTCTTATAAGTTCCTGAAGAATAGGTTTATGAGAATATTCATATTTAATATACTGAAGGAAGAATACATTCTTAATCATATCTAAACAAAATATGTATTCAATATAATCTGAACAAGAATATATCCAAATTCACTTAAAATACTCAAAATAAATGTTTTTTAAAACAAATTGTTGGCTTATTAGAAAATTTATTACATTCAGTGAATTAGTCTTTCAAAAAACTGCTCCTTCAGGGAACTGATTTTTGATGACTTGGTCTGTTTTTAATGTGGACTGAAATTAGTGGGGCAGGATTAGGGCTGGGTTAAGGGTGGTGAGATCTGGAAAGAATACAGAATGGCTCTTGTTGAGAATGAAGTGAGGGCAGCCTAGGACATAGTGCCTGTGCCCATCACTGGGGCCAGCCTGGAGGAAAAGGGGTGCTATAATAAGACCAGATAAATGGAGGCATTGGGCTTGAGGCTACTTATTTATATCCTGCTGAAACCCAGATTGCTCTGAAAATAAATAGTGAGGCTGGATCTGTAGAAGATTAAATGAGTTGACCCAGCTGTGGGAGAACTGGGGAAGGCAGAAGCTGGGAAAACAGGAATAGGGCCGGGGCAGTCCACTGAGCAGGCCAAATTTAAGCCACCTCAGACTTCAGATATCATTTCTGCTTCTTTGAAGTCATGGGCAGTTCCATTATAGGAGGTGATTCAAGTAAGGTTTGGTTGAGATTGGGAGCACCTGATTCCATAGATTGCCTTCCTAGGAATGAACCAGTATTTCTAATTTTTACTTTGTGTGAGTACTTCACAGTGAATATGGGGCACACTGCGGGCCACATTGAAGTAGCTTAAAAAATGCTTGTTGACTTGATACAGTCATATATGGATACTTGAAGACTCTTTTTCAAGTCAATTATGGACATTTCCGTGACAAAATTGTGATTTATACTTTGAATGGCAAATTTCCCAATGTTTAGAGTTCATGGGGTTGTGCTTGAAAAACAGATACTACAGTCATTCCTTGATATTTGAGGAGATGCTATGGTCTGGATATTTGCATCCCCCAAAATTTGTATGTTGATATTTTAACCCCCAAAGTTATGGTATTGGGGGGGCATTTTAAAAGGTGATTAGGTCATGAGGGTGGAGCCCTCATGAATGGGATTAGTGCCCTCATAAAACAGCCCAAGGGATCTTGTTTGCCTTTTCTCCACTATGTGAAGACACTGAGAAGACGACTGTCTCTGAACCAAAGCAGGCTCTTACCAGACACTGACTTTGCCAGTGCCATGATCTTAGGCTTTCTAGCCTCCTGAACTGTAAGAAATAAATTTCTGTTGTTTATAAGCTATTCAGAGGGAATAAGCTATTTATAAGCTTATTTATGGTATTTTGTTATAATAGCCAGATCCAACTAAGATTGGATGACAGAAATTTACATACAAGATATTGCATTGAAACAATGTCCTTTACACTTAGAGTGCTGAAAGTTAAAGGAGGTTTAGAAAACTGTGAAGATTAAAAAGCCCAGTCATTTTCATAAAGCCTCAGGTGAGATCTTATTTTCAGTAAACTAAACTCAAAAAGCAGTTATAAATAGCTATTACTAGTAAAGCAAAAGTACAGACATTTTCTCATAGCTTCTATATGTTCAGGCTCTTTAATTACATATAGCAGTAAGGAACACCTCAAACATAAGAAGAATTATTCAAGACCAGGGTTATTTGCCTCTTCAATGACTGTACCAATAATCAAGGTGCATACCTCTACAGCTGTTCTAAACAACAACAATGAGAAATACCAGCTGAGACAATTACATAGTAACCATGGAAGCCCAAACATTGTGTTGATGTGACTGGGATGGGGAAAACCCTAATTCTCTGGAGAGAGAAGCTTTTTGAAGTGGAATTTAGGAACTGTGCAATGTATGAAATAATTACGAAGCATAGCATTTTCGGGCTGAAAAAGACCTGAGGCTATTTAGTTCCAATCTTCCTGCTTTTCTCAAATGCCTCATTTTTCAGATGAGAAAACATGGGCAAAGAGCCTGCTCACTGTTATACATACACAATTAATCAGTCCCACAGCCAGAGCTAGAGTCCAAAATCTACCCAGCAACAAGAAAGCCATCCAAAGTTCTGGGGTTTATGTGCCCTTTTGTATAATTACTCTGTGCCAGGTTAGAGCTAATTTAGGGTTTGTGGTTGGAATTCTATCATCAGGATGGCCACTCTTTTTGGCTATGGAACAACTATAGAATAGTTATCAGTGCTTCTGGGCAGAAGGGGGCAAAATATGAATCATTGCTGTCTCTTCTTCTTCATTCTGGTCAAATTCTCCTATGGACTTTCTCCAAATGGATATATAAATAAACTAAAGCCTTCGATAAATGTCTTTTGTGTGTGGTAGTGAGCATGACTGCCCTTCAGATACACTATGTCTCAAAGGATGTGAGTATGGTTCTTAAAGGATACAAGTGTGCAGTGAATATCTGAGCCTATCTGTTGTGTTTGGATCTATTTGTGCCTGGCAACTTGGTGTTTAGATATTTTTAGCTAGAGATGATTAGATTTTCAGCTAATTTGCTGAAAAGAAATTTGTGCTATGTCTGCTCTATGGCAGGGCCAAGGATGATGGAATTGGAAATTATTTCACCTGGTTCTCTTCCTCAGTCCCTGGGAACCCTGTGAAGATAGGAAATCCAGAGTGGGTTTTCATACTTTTTGTAATGGTTGTGAATGACACAAAGCTTAAAAATCAGAAGAGGCACTCTTACTACAGGCACAACACTCTTGGGTATAAATGCTTTGTAAAATTTCAATAAATCAGTCATTGCCCTTTTGTGAATTACTGCCTTGTCTTCTGGGGAGTGAGTAGGGCAAAAACGAGTTGAAAGTGAATGCTGGAGTCTGACACTCTGGGCAGAATGTTGATTAGGCTTTTTACCAGCTGCGTGATTTTAAGGAAACTCCTTTTTGTTTGTTTGTTTTTATTATACAATCACATCTACACCGGAACTTCACTCTTAGGAACTGTGCGAGAGACAGTCACACACATCCAAACATCAATGCGATAACTTCCACAATTTTCTATAACTCTCTGACTCTTCAAATACAGATAAGGGGAATGACTAATGCCTTGTGACAAATATTAGTTGAATGAATACATTATTAAATACACATTTAATGAACAACAAGCATCTGATATTTGAAGGATATTTCATGCTTTTAGTTTGTTTTACCTTAATATCTGGTGAAGTGAGTGTTTTTCATCCTCCTTTTAGTCAAGGGAATTGAGAGTCAAAAAGAGATCTAACAATAGTTGTGAATCAGGACTACCAATACCAGTTTTAACTAACTTATACAATTGCAAATAGCTACACGTCATTTCTAAAGACCCAAGAATGTGTCTACCTTTGTTTGCAACAGTACAGGCTCAGCCTGACAGGTTCTCACCAGAGATTCATACGTGATCTCAAGAGCATACTCTGTGGAGGAAGCTACGTAGCACTGTCTTATAGTGTGACTCTGTTGTCATAAGAAAGTGCTGTTTGTATAGACAATTAAAAAGAGAAGAGGTCCAAGGTTGAGCTTGTATTCATCTCCTTACTGAACAGGAAGCCCTTTGTAGTGCAAACCAATTTCTTCAGGCAACATGTGTCATCCCCTCAGGAGATACCACCTCCCACTCTTTGATTTCACCTAGGACCTGCCTTAGAGAGACTGTGTGTTCTATGGACTAGTTATTACTACAAAAGACATTGCTGAAGAAAACACAAGATTAGGGACAAAAAAGAAGAAAAGGCACTATGGATTGAATTCTCACAGAGCTGAGGTGAAAATTTCGATAGCTAAAAAATATTGTTATAATTTTTCTTGCAAAGCCATTCCCAATAATAAGGCTTAAAATATCTGAATAGAAGAGTCGCTATTTTAAATATTTTATAATAATGTATGTATTTCCCTCCTTTTCATCTGGGATAAATTCAGCTTTTCTTTTTTGGAGGAAGGAACTGAAGTATATTTTTCTCCTTTTTTTCCCCCATTAAGGGAAATAGCCAAGAGAATCTCAGGATTATGCTACAGCATATGTTAAAATTTAAAACCATTTACTGAATACATATATAAAACAATACCTATCATGACAATTTTTGAACATATATTTTACACTGAAATGAAATGTGAAAAGTTCCTGGACATTTCATGCTTTTGCGTGTTGAACATGAGCTTTTCCTCACCTTTTCTGCAGGGTGAACTATTATTCCTTTCAAGGCTCGCAGTGAAAGCTGTGATGATTTCACTTCTCCTTTTGGCAAGATTACTTGTGCCTGTACACTTTAGCACAAACTGTAATACTCAATTTTCTTGAGATACTGTCATTATCTGTGCCCTCCTGTTTCTTCTGATCTCTGAGTTACTTGAGAGCAAGGGCCTTATTTGCCTCTGAATGTTTCAGACCCAGCCTTGGGCTCAATGAATATTTGTTGAGTGAATAATATAGCCCATGTCAGAAGTATACTCATGTTCTTCTCACGGTATCTGAGGTTGAAATGCAGTGACCTGACATAAGCTCAAACCTGTCTGGACCCACGTATAGGTCAGATCTTGTCTCTTTCAGTTTTGGTAGAGTATGATTCAGTGAGCCTAAGTTATTTCCCCAGTTCAATCATCTACTATCTCTGGATATCTTATTAAACTTCAAAAATCTGTGCCTTCTTCCATCTCATGGGAATGGTGAAAAATAAATGAGATCACATCTAAAGAACCAGGGCTTCTTATTAGAGTGTACATTATCATCATTATATCAAGCAAGCTCTGGGTACTCTCCAGAGTGCTAAAAAATTCTACCCTCAGGAAAAACAAAACAAATCAAAACTGGAAACATTTTTACTCTACCTGTGCTGTTTCTATTATTAAACAGTACATGTCTTTTGAACCTCTATGGCATGACTTTAAAAAACTGAAAAAAAGAATAAGACAAATAGCAGGAAAAACAAGCCTAAACATAGCTTTTTTTTTTTTTTTATGTGTGAGGACATTGATTTTTATAACTTGCGTCAATGTGCAGAGATATTTAAAATAAAGAAATAATTTTTGCCTATTTGGAATTGCAGGAAAGCACACCGATATGTGGACTATACAGTTTCTAATAAAATACTTTAGAGAAACACTGATTCTTCAGGTTATTTTAGAAAAGTATGCTTTAGTTATTGAGTTATTTAGAAAAATCCACTGATCTATGTTACCTTATATTTATAGCGTATTTACATTTGCTGTTTTGTCATCTGTAAAATTAGTTGTGAAAACTGTAAATTGATGAATAAACAGCATATATATCCTTATAAACTGTAGTTTGTGGGAAAAGTACCAATTTGGAATCCAGTTTTCCTTTTGCTTTTTTTAAGTGTGTCAGGAGAATTCAAACAATTTCTCTACATCTTTTTTCCTTTGTCTGTCTCTCCTTTTCCCCACCTTTCCACTGTTCTCTAAGCTACTATTTCTGCATTTTTTTCTGAGTTTCTAAATACTTGAGCCTCCAATCATGCCTTTACCTCCAATCGTGAGGGCTAATTTAGGAGTAATTTTCTGGTGCCTTAGAAGCAGCATTCAGAAAGCATAGTCCTTGCCCTCTTCCCAGCAATGCCTGTAGAGCTGACAGGCAGGAACAGAAGCAGGTAGGCCATGATCCATTACCTAACTCCATTCCAGCTGACTTTTAACTTGACTCCAGTCTATCTTTATGTCTTGGAGGTTGACTATCCTAACACAGAACTTTATCATTCATGGCACAGGCACTGGAGAACAGAATTCTTTCTGATAAATTGACCACTGTAAGAAAAACCAGGGTTATGGTAAACATTTCACAGATATTTAAAACACACACACACAAAGAATCACTTTGTCTACATAAAAGCACTTCCTCCTGCATGGGAGTGGAAGTTAATCCAAGTGAGGAGGAAGAACAAATGGGTTTCCTCAAAGTTCCATAGAAAGATAATTACCTGTAGGAAAATATGTGAGAAAGTGGTTAAACCCCAGAGCATTCATTCATTCATTCTTATGGAGTATTAATTTCATACTAGGTATCATTACTAGCCTCTGGGAGAGACAAAGATTTGAAAATTCAGTCAGTAATGTTAGCAAGGTGGTAGCATAGAAGCCCTGGATCTTTCTTTTTCCATGGAAACGGTGGTTCTACAATAAAATGCAGACTAATTTACTTTGTGAGAAATCCAGAAACTAGTCACAAGTCTCCTGCATCTTGGAGCAAGCGTAAAACTAACTACGTGGAAACCAGTAAGAGAGAGGGGGACACCCTCTTGCCAAGGGCCCTACCCCTGGCATGGTACCATACAACTGGGGTAGATCCTAGCTTCCAGCTTCTCTCTGAGGAGGTAAGAAAAGGACAAGATGGTATATTCAGCATTTGAATTTTTTTGGAGGCCATCTGAGATACTGGCTTTTGTCTCACTTGCCTTGGAGGGCTGATGAAACCAGGCACACTATGACCACCTGGGGCTACTGAGAATAATGACTGTGGTTTTGAAATGACAAGCTAACACATGAAACAGCCCAGCTCAGCACAAGGAAAGCAAGCAGAAACAAACAAAATAGCTCCCAGTGTCTCTCTGGAAAGGGTAAGAAAAAAGAGGACAATGAAGCCAATGCTCTAATATTTTTGGAGGGTTCCCAAAGCACTGAATTTTGTCTTGCCTGGCTTAGAGAACTAATGAAATCTGGCATATTATAGTTACCTGGGAGCTACTGAGACCAGAGACTATAGTTTGAAATAGTAAGTTAACATATGCCACAGCCCCATTTACTTGGTAAGTGCCAAGTGAGTGGGTAGGAAAAAACCTTAGCTCCCAGCTTTTCCCTTGTGAGGGAAGAAAAGGATTGGATCATACTTCCAACAGTCTGATTGTGCTGAGGGCTCCCAGAGGCATTGACATCTGTCTTACCTGTCTCAGAACACCGATGAGATCTAGCATATTCTAGATGTCTGATGGTCAGTGAGAACAAAGGCAGCAGTTTTATCTAGCATGAGGATTTGAGGGTCCCCTGGAATCTCTGGCTGGTCTGATTGATGATGGTTCTCTCCTTTACAAGGTCAGTCCATAAAGACTGGGAGTGATGGTTGATTTGTCTAATGTGCAGACACAAACACAGAGTCAAGAATAAAGAAACAGGAAAATATGTTCCAAACAAAGCAACAGGATAATCTTCCAGAAACCAACCCTAGTGAAACAGAGATATGGTTTACCTGATAGAAAATTCATATAGATGCTCATAAAGATGCTCAGTGAGTTCAGGAGACCAATGCAGATAAACAAAAGGAGAATTTCAACAGAGATAGAAAATACGAGAAAATGCCAAACAAATCATAGAGATGAAGAATAAATAACTGAAATGAAAAATTAACTAGAGAAGTTCACCAGCAGACTAGATCAAACAGAAGACAGGATCAATGAAATTCAAGACAGGTCACTGGAAATTATCCAGTTAGAAAAGCAGTAAGAAAAAAAAAATAAAAAAGAATGAAGAAAGCTTAAGGGACTTGTAGGATGCCATTGAGTGAACTAATAAACATTATGGGAGTGTAAGAAGAAGGATAAATAGAAATAAAGAGGCAGAAAGCTTATTCAAAGAAATAATAACTGAAAACTTCCCAAATCCAGGGAAGAAAATGAATACTCAGATCAAGGATGTTCCACAAATTCAAATACAGTAAACTCAAAGAAATTCACAGGGAGATACATAATTAAATTGACAAAATTTGAAGACAAAGAGAGAATTTTGCAAGCAGCAAGGGAAAAGTCACTCATCCCATAAAAAGAAACCTCTATGGGGTTATCAACAGATTTATCAGCAGAAACATTGCAGGCCAGAGGAGGTAGATGATAATAAATTCAAAGTGCTGAAAGAAAAGACCCCTGCTATGAATACCATACCTGATAAAAATGGTCCTTCAAAAATAAGGGAGAGAGAAAGACTTTCCTTCACAAATGAAACCTGAGGGAGTACATCATTACTAGATCTGCCTACCAAGAAATGCTAAAGGAAGTTCTTCAAGTTAAAAGGAAGCTAAATAGCAATAATAAAATATGTGAAAGTATAAAACTTGCTGGTAAGGGTAAATATAAAGACAAATACTATAATACTGCAATGGTAGTGGGTAAACTTTCAATCATAGTATAAAAAAGTCAAAAGTACTAAAATAAGTATAACTATAAAATATGTTAATTGTACAAAATATAAAAAGATGTGAATCCTGACATCAAGAACATAACATATGTGGGGTAGGGGTAGGGGTAGGGGGAGAAGTAAAAATGTAGTTTTTGTATGCAGTTGAAGTTAAGTTGTTAAAAGCTTAGAACAAACTGTTATGACTATGAGTTGTTTTATGCAAGGTTCATGGTATCCATAAAGAAAATACATGCAGAAGATGCACAAAAAGAAGAAAAAGAAATGAAAGTATAGCAATGAAAAAAAATGCAAAAGAATACAGCAAGGAAAAAAAGATGAACAAAAGAACTACAAGGTAGTAAACAAACATGGCTATAGTAAGTGGTCCCTCATTAAAAGGAAGTACATTAATTACTTTAAATGTAAAAAGATTAACTCCTCAATCAAAAGACATACTGTAGCTGAATGTATAAAAAAACAAGATTCAACTTATGTTGGATCAGTTTATGTAAACTTAATACATTTGACATCTTATTAAGTTTACATACATTTACTTTAGATTTAAGGACACATCTAGGCTGAAAGTAAAGGGATGGAAAAAAATATGCTATAAATTTTAAACAAAAGAAAAACTGGCTATACTTATATTGGACAAAATAGACTTGAAGTCAAAACTGCCATGAAACAAAGAATAACATTATAAAAAAGATAAAATGGTCAACTCACCAAAAAGATAACAACTATAAATGTATATATATCCAACATCAGGGTACCTAAATATACAATGCAAAATTTAACAGAACTGATAAAAGAAATAAAGAATAATATGATAATTGTGAGAGACTTCAATATCTCACTTTCTGTAATACAATATTTGAAAAAATGTCAATAAGGAACAGGATCTGAACAACACTATAGACCAAATGAATCCAACAGATCTTTACAAAACATTTCACCAAAGAGCAGTAGAATATACATTTTCCTCATTGTACATGGAACAGCCTTCAGGATAAAGCACATGTTAGGTCACAAGTCATGTCTTCACAGACATAAAAAGACTGAAATCATACCAAGTATCTTTCCCAATCACAATAGAATAAAACTAGGAAATCAGCAGAAGAAAAACTGGAAAATTTGCAAAATGTGGCAATTTAACACACTTTAAACAACCAATGGGTCAAAAAAGAAATCAAAAGGAAAATTACAAAGACAAATGAAAATTAAAAAAAATAATAATAATAACCCGAACTTAGGGGATGCAGCAAAAGAGGTAGTAACAAAGAAGTTTATAGCAATCAATGTCTATATTTAAAAAGCAGGAAACTCTCATATAAACAACCTAACTTCACTTCTCAAGAAACTGAAAAAGAAAACCAAACTAAGGTCAAAGTTAGCAGAAGGAAGGAAATAATAAAGATTAGAACAAAAATAAAGGAAATAGAGAATTAAAAAGTGACAGAAAAATAGACAAAACTAAGAGTTTATTTTTTGAAAGAAGAAACAAAATAGACAAACCACTAGATAGATTAACTAAAAAGAAAAAAAAAGAGGGAAGATCCAAATAAAATTAGAAATAAAACAGGAGACATTACAACTGAGGGAACCAAACTATTACGAAAAAGATTGTAAGAAACTGCTATGAGCAGCTATATACCAATAAATTGGGTTACCTGGAAGAAATAGATAAATTCTCAGAAACATACAACCTACCAAGATTGATTCATAAGGAAACAGAAAATCTGAACAGACCTATACCCCATGGAGGGATTGAAATTGTAATAAAAAACTTTCTGCTAAAGAAAAGCCTAGAACCAAACGACTTCAATAGTGAATTCTACCAAACATACAAAAAAGAATCAATGCCAATTCTTCTTAATCTTTTCTAAAGAATTGAGGAAGATGGAACACTTTCAATCTGATTTTATGAGGCCAGTACTATCCTGATATCAAAGCCAAACAAAAATATCAGAAGAAAAGAAAACTACAGGCCAGTATCCTTGATGAACATAGATGGAAAAATCTTCAACAAAATACTGACAAACGAAATTCAGCAACTTACTAAGAGGATCAGTCACCCATGACAAACTGCAAGTTATCCCTGAAAGGCAAGTATGGTTCAACATATGAAAATCAATTAAGGTAATACACCACATTGACAGAATGAAAGATGAAAATCACATGATCTCAATAGATGCAAAAAAAAATTGTTAAAATTCAACATCCTTTCATGTTAAAAACCTTTCAACAGACTAGAAATAGAGGGAAATTACCTTAACATGAGAAGGCCATTCATGAGACGACCATAGCTAACATTATACTCAGTAATGAAGAACTTTTAAAAGTGTTTTCTTTAAGATGAGGAACAAGGCAAGGATGCCCACTCTCACCACGCTTATTCAGCATAGTAGAGAAATCCTGGCCAGAGTAATTAGGCAAGAAAAAAAAAGGCATGTAGGTGAGAAAGAAAAAAGTAAAGTTATCCATGCTTGCAGATGGCATGATTTTATATATAGAAAACCCTAAAGACTCTACTAAACTACTGTTATAATTAATAAATGACTCAAATGACTCAGTAATGCAGGATATAAAATCAACATACAATAATTAGCTGTGTTCCTATACACTAATAATGAGCTATCTGAAAAGGAAATTAGAAAAACAATCCTGTTTACAATGCCGTCAAAAATAATAAAATACTCAGGAATAGCCTTACTAAGTAGATGAAAGACTAATATACTGAATCCTATAAACCACTGACAAAAAAATTAAAATATAAACAAATGAAAAGATATCCCAAGTTCATGTGTTGGAAGACAATATTGTTAAAATGTCTATATTACCTAAAATAATGTAGAGATTCAATGCAATCCCTATCAAAATAACCCAATTACATCTTTCACAGAAAGAGAGGAAATAGTTATATGGAATCACAAAAAACACAAAATAGCCAAAACAATTTCAAGAAGAAAGAGCAAAGCTGGAGGCATCACACTTCCTGATTTTCAAAATATATTAAAAGGCCATTTGGTATATATTAATTTAATAATTAAATGAAATTTTAATATAGTAATTTAAACAGTATAGTACTGGCATAAAGAAGGGCAAATAGACCAATGGAACAGAATAGAGAGCCCAAAGTAAACCCATATATATATAATCAACTAATCTTTAAGAAGGGCACCAAGAATAAACAATGGGGAAAGCATCATTTTCTCAATAATTGGTGCTGGAAAATGTGCACATCCACGTGCAAAAGAATGGAAGTGAATCCTTGCTCAAAATGGTTTAAGTGCTTAAATATAAGTCCTGAAACTGTAAAACTATTAGAAGAAAATAGAGGGAAAAAACTTTATGATGTTAGTATTGGCAATGACTTCATGGATGTAACTCTAAAAGCATAGGCAACAAAATGAAAAACAGCCAAGTGGAAATACTTGAAACTAAAAAGCTTTTGTCCAGTAAAGGAAACAATCAATGGCATAAAATGGCTACCCACAGAATAGGAGAAAATATTTGTAAACCATGGTATCAGATAAGGGGTTAATTTGAAAATATATAAGGAACTCATACAGCTCAATGCATAGAAAAAGCAACAATTAATAACCACCTTTTAAAAATATGCTCTGGGGTTGAATAGATATTAGTCCAAGGAACACATACAAATGGCCCACAGATAGGTGGTAAGATGCTCAACATCACTAATCATCAGAAAAATGCACATCAAAATCACAATGAACTATCACTTCACATGTGTTAGGATGGCTATTGTAACGATCTAATGGCATTCCAACCAGTAGTTTCCATCTACTATTTATCATTCTAGTTGACTCCTCCCTTCTTTATTTATAAAACAAACAATTGCCTTCTTACAGATTACAAGGTGGAAAGTTCATATAAGTAAAAAGGTATAATGAGGAAATTTTTTTTAAAATTAGAATATTTTAGAAAGAATAGTTTCTGTTGGGATACTAACTTGCTAGAAAACCAGAACATATCTGAATATTGAGATACTGACTGAAAATAAAATAATAAAATAAAGCAATTAATAATACTTCTAAGAAAAACTGACTTAGAATGTGAGCAGAAAGTTAAGAAGGTAGATTTTGGGAAATACGTTTAAAATCAAATTTTATAGTAATTTCTACAGCAAAACTACAACCATGAATACCTTAAAAACACATACATTCTACCAAACGTAATGTTTTGTAAACCTTTATATATATGTATAACATATATGTATAATTTATATGTAACATATATATAATTTATATATATACAACATATATGTATAGTTTATATATATATATACACACAACACATACATATATATATATATATATATATATGAAATTTAAAAAATAGTGGGAAAACGAAATCATTTAAAAGTAACCTTTTGGATTTTCGCTCATGCCTGTAACCCTGGCACTTTGGGAGGTCAGGGCAGGAAGATTGCCTGAGCCTAGGAGTTGGAGCCCAGCTTGGGCAACATAGTAAGACTCTATTTCTAAAAAATAAAATAAACATTAGCCACACATGGTGGTATGTGCCTGTAGTTCCAGCTGCTCAGGAGGCTGAGGTAGGAGGATCCTCAAACCCAAAAGTTGGAGGCTTTGATGAGCTATGATTGTGCCACTGTACACCTGTACTCCAGCCTGGGTGAGAGAGAGAGAGACCGTGTCTCTCCTAAACAAACAAACAAAAACAAAAGTGATTTCTTTATAGAAAAACACAGCCAGGGTATTCAAAATATTTAATATTTGAAAGTGTATAATTTCTTGACCATCCAATATTTTTCCTGATTCCTTAGGCTCAGATAGAGGCAGCAGCAATCAAGAATTATACATATGCTAATGTGCGTCTAGTTTTGAACCTGTCTAAAAAGCACTGAGGTGGTCTGAATTCTGATTCTCATTGGAACCTTTTGTTTCAAGCAGATATTTTTTAATGTTGCCCAGCTAAACTTTAACTTATATATCATATAAAATTATGTAAATTTTTTATTCAGGCCAACCCCCATTGTTTAAAGCAGAAAATGTTAGTTTAGTGTGGGATCAACATAACTATTCCCACTTTACAAGACGGTAACAGACACTTCAGAAACAAATTCAAGCAGCTAATTAATTCTTGAGGAATAGTAGAGTTCACATCTTTTTTATTTCCATTATTAAGAAATTTTCATTTTTGTTTAAGACATTTCTAAAGCAACAGTATTCTTGATTATAAATATATCTGCTTAAACTACATTTTCTTTTGACTTATGACTTTTAACTTGTAGCAATGGGAGGTTTAAAATGCTTCTGTCTGTAGTTAGATGACTTTATTACTCTTCTTTTGCTTCAGAGTCTCCGCAAATCTAAAATTTGATGTGACTTAGTATGAGAACATTATATAATTTGTTAGGGTGTCATTTTAAGAGAGTTTAACTTAAATATTATATAAATTGGTAGGGTATCATTTTTAGGGAGTTTAAATCTAAATTATATATAAAAGTAAACAAAATATGATTCTAAAAACAAAAGTAAAGCTTGATATCCACAAAATAATTTTAGGAATATAAATATTGCTTTTATTTATGTCTTTTTTTTGAGATGGAGTCTTGCTGTGTCACCCAGGCTAGAGTGCAGTGGTGCGATCTAGGCTCACTGAAACCCCCACCTCCCAGGTTCAAGCAGTTCTCTGCCTCAGCCTCCCAAGTAACTGTGATTATAGGCACCTGCCACCATGCCCTAAAAAATACAATAATTTTTGTAGTTTTAGTAGAGACGAGATTTCATCATCTTGGCCAGGCTGGCCTCGAACTCCTGACCTTGTGATCATCCTGCTGTGCTTCCCAAAGTGCTGGCGTGAACCACTGCACCCGGCCCCCAGGAATATAAATGTTAAGATCAGACTTTTTTATGTATGCAAGAACTTTGTAGTTGTGAGTTCCTTTTTCGCTTCTCTTTGTCTCTTTAACATGTTAGCTTTTCATGAATCATTTCTACCAGACTGGGGTAGTGAGGGAGATAGAGGTTAAAAAAAAAGTAGATGCTCTTTTCTGTCAGTTATCTCCTTATTTTAAAGAATGGATTTTTTTTTTTTTTTTTTTTTTGTCGTTGTTGTTGGTGTTTTAAGAGCACTAACTACTGAGTCAGAAGACATGGCCTTGAGTTTAAAACTTATAATAATGCCAGCCTTGTAACTTGGGTGTTTGAGTCTTTCCCACTGATTTTTGTCTTTTGGATATGGTGAGAGGAAGGAGAGAAGTAAGTGTTGATGAATTAGAGAATTTGAAATGGAAACAAATCCAATCCCTATTACTTGGGGAAAGTTTACAGTCAAAACAGAAAGTTTAGAGACAGCTAAACCAACCCTTCAGGTGAGGTGTCTGGTAAACGACAGATTCATTAAGTGAAAAAAAACAGAGCAAGAATCGGATTTTAAGAAGGATCAGAAAAGTTTATCCTAAGAGAGGGCAGAGAGGGAAAAAGCAGTCCAGGACAGCCAGCTTGGAGGGACTATGGCTTTTATGATCAGACTTTGGCTGTTTTTTTGCATGTATTTTATACTGTATTTTCTTAAAGAACAAAGTATGTCAGTAGTGTGCTGGAGTTGGCTCAAACTGGCTCATGCAATTTTTAGAAATCTTGCAAGCTGATTATTTAAAATAAGTTATATAAACTTAAACTGAATTATATTAAAAACAAAGGCAATAAATACTCAAAGCTCATCACTCCCAATTATTCTAATACATCTTGTTATTACCTATGTTCTTGAGATTATTTACATCTATTGTATCTGTATGTTGGTAATTCTATATAAAATTGTATTGTTGTACATCACAAGTCCTAATTTGTAGCATTTTCTGACTTGCATGGTATAAATACTCCCACTGTGGCTGATTTGAAACTACCAATGTGACATCACTGAATGCAGACTTGGGAAGAGGTGCACAGGAAATTGTATATTTGAAAATGATTATGTAATTCAATAAAGAAATCATATCATTGTTTAGCATATGCCTTAGTTATTTAATTTTTATCTTACTCATTAGTATATATAAATGTTAACCAACATTTATATTGTCAGTTTAACTACACGTTGGACATGGTTGTAAGATTTTTGTAAAAATCAACCAAAGCATTCTGTGAGAATCAGGTAGCTATAGGGAATTTACAATACAGAATATCTATGTTAATATTATTTGTAAATTATTTGCTACACATCCTTTATATCAGTAAAGGTTGTATAAGCTTATATATATATATACACACACACTTATATACATACACATTTTCCTACAATGCGAGTTGCAGTTGTTAAACATTTGTCAACAGACCATTAGGATGTTAATCTCAGTTCAACTGCCTGTCAAAGCAGAAGAAAACATCTTCCCTGTCTATCTAGAAAGAGGATGAGATTAGGCAATATATATGAAAGTTTGTTATACACTGCCAAGTACTATACAAATAACAAGTAAGGTAATGATTAGGGAAAGCACCTTTCCTCTTCTGGTCCAGGCTTTCTTCAAGGTTTTAAAATGACAATATCTTGACTTTCTAAAACAAAAAAGTTTCACTGGAGAAGAAAGTTGCTTATAGTAAAATTGTATCAATTTTCTCTATCTCTGATATTTTTCTTGCTTATTTTAATGGTCTTTTATCCTAAACTATAAAATAGGTCATTCAGAATGGTTATTTCTATTTGCATCTGAATTGAAACCATTGTGTTTTTTCAATTTACACAGCTGAGAACAGGAAGCTTTGAGTACAATTAGAAAAGAAAGAAAGAAACAACGACAAGCCTATAATATCATGGGGAAATGAGGTAAGCAGAATAATTACTAAAATTGAAATTTGGCTAAAATGACAAGTTCAAAAACCCAACTATTTCCATATGTGCTCTTGGATCTTAAATAATTAAAAATGGCCATGACTCATTTCATCAATGTAGGAATTGAGTCAGAGAAACCAATATCATTTGTTCATGGATGCTTATGATTATTACCACTTAATGACTTGGCAGACTGCAGGAAAATTGGATCAAGTCAACTCTGCTTAATTTTCATCATTTGCTCAAATTAAAGTACAAAATGATGTTTCATCCTATTCATAGAGCTGAATGTCACCCCAATAAACATAAGAGAAGGACTCTAATTACAACTGGAACACTTTTTTCCTCATTATGTTATAACTTTGATTTATAAAATGCAGACTTGTGTTATTCAATCTAAGAAGTTCATTAGAATCATTAATTTAAAAAACACTAAATGCTAGTACCTACCTGCTGGAATCTTCATTTGGTTATTTTGAATTTGGACTTGGTATTAGTATTTTCTTTTTAAGTTTTAATGTCTGGCTGGGTGTATGATATTTTCCTATAGTAAGTACTTCTCCAGAGATCAGGCTTATTAAAGGCTAGTCGGAGTTATTTATACCTGTAATGTGAATATCTTGTCAAAGATTCAGATTACAATAATTTCTTCTTCATACTTTTGTAAAAAATGCTACAATTCTCATATAAAAGTTAAACTTACCTAATAGAAAATGAATTAATACTGTTATAAATTAATATTTTTCACATAAAGAAGGTCAGTTATCATCTTTCTTTCCCCCAAAATGTTAAAAAAATTGTCAGTCATCACTTAGTGTAATAAATATCACCTTTATCCTTAGTCTAGGCTTGTAATCTTTCTAATCACTCTGTATTCTACTTTGAACCTAAAATTCCAGATGAAACTCTAAGTTCAATATGGAACTTAAGTCTTCATATTGGAATCAGAATTCCCTCAGTGTTTTCAGGGCTGTTAGCAACTTTCCTCTGCTGTAGAGATCGATGGTCCATTTAGTCACCTAAAACTCTTAGAAGTATTTGAAGGCATAGCCTAAGGTATCTTTGGTGCACTATTATTAGGAAGTCTTTGATATCCTTTGAGTTTCTTTACGAAAGAGCAAGGAAACAACTCTATTACAAACATCTAAATCACCCCCACATTCCAGTTTGAAATACACAATTGCTTTCACTGAAATTTATTCATTCAGTCCACAGCATATTATAGAGCTCCTGCTCTATGAAATACATGCATATCTGAAGGTTCTGTCACTAGTACTTCTGTACTATTCTCATATACATGTGTTAATAATTGTATGTATTTAAAATTATTTACAAATTATCACAATACTGAATCCTCATAGTAGTTCTGTAAGCTTACTAAGGGTCAGAGATTATATTATTTGCCTTAAGTAATATTTCATATAATATGTAGTAGTTGTGTCAGTGGACAACCTAGAAGAGGATCTTAGTGTCCTTTTCATTATTCTTCACTGGCGTTCTCAAAACCACTTCAATAAACATGCTCTCCAATGAAAACCAGGGAGCTTCATAGGCAAAGCACTTTAAGTTAATTTCTCTAGACATCCCTTTCACAAGATTGTCATTCTGATGCTCTCTCTATATAGAAATCCTGGAGCCTCCCCTGGTAGCACTGTATTATGTTCTACTGAATTACATGACATCATCTCTGAGTAATTTCTGGTTCATTTTTATTGTAATGAATCAAAAGTTGTAAAACCACCTTCCTAAGATTACAGAATTAAGTTATATGCAGTTGATAAGAGATAGATAATGTTGAAATAATTGAAAGAAATTTAAATCTCAGGCCTACCTGTTTCCAAAGCCAGTGCTCTAGCTGCAAAATTTCATGAGACTAGACACTACATCATAATTAGTGATTAAAACAAAGAATATTAAATATCATTTTATCAGAGTAATATTTGTTCCAAAATGAATGGACACACGCTAGACTTTTACACTCAAATATTACAGAATTTTTTGTTGTTTCACAGAATGACAAATGTATTTGAGTCCTGGTTTTACCACTTAGCATTGTATGATTCATGAGAGAAAGAAGCTGGTTCAAGTTTTTATCTTTATCTAAAAGGTAAACTTCAAAAAACTATGAGCTTTTTTTTCTGGGAAATGTTTCTCTTTTAATTCCTATGACTGCTTAAAATTGTTGAGTCTTATAAACTGCTAATAATTGTTACTAAGTGGTATTAATTTGCTTTTTGTATTGATACTTTTCTAGTTTTACAGATAGTGCCACTGAGCTAAATAAAGATTTCTAAATCACAGCTTAAGGTGTAGAAAAGGTGACTCTTGAGTAGAGATTATTTGTGAAGGTAGAGAGAGTCTGTGTTTGCCCAATGGCAAGGCAATGTTTTCCAGTGATTCTGCTGGGGTCTATTAAACTATAAAGCAAATCAGATGGTATAGTTTTGCTTTTCTTTGCTGACAGTTTCATCTCACAGAGTACAGGAAGCAAGAGGGAACAGTTTTTTAGAATATAATTCTTACCGGTATGGGATAAATGATTAGTAAAAGTAAAAGAGTTGGACACCTAAGGAGAAAAACAACTATGCATTCCTAGAGCATGTGATATCCAGAAGAAAAATGCTAAACATAGTAGGCTAGATACATTTAAACTTTTAGAAGGCAAATTTGGAGGGAGAAACAGAAAAAAAAATCCCACATATGAGTGTAAAGAATGCAATTTTGGCTGTATAATCATAAGTGATCCAGTTAAGGGATAAAGGAAATTTTTATCTTTAAAATTAGTGCAGGTCAGGCCAGGCCTAAGGGAGACCTATACAACAAATTATTCATTGCAAAAGATGGGAAGGTTGATATTAGGAAGTCTAAATGAATATAATAATCTGTGGCTTGCAAAAATACTGAAGTAACAATGTAGGTCTTTGGAAATTTATGTTTAGATCCAAAGGTCAAAAAAAGGAATAGGCCCACTGTTTATCGCTAATGCTATCAAGTTAAGGGATGGCACAGAAGAAGCTGATACCCTCAGCTCCTAATTTGTTTCTGTATCCCTTCTAAATGAATCTTAAAGCACTAAGAAAATATTTGTAAATATTAAGAAAGACAAATTTAAAATAAAAATGAGAGATCCTTGCTACTGTAGAAGTGCACATTTCTGTCTGAAAAGTATTATATGCAAAGTTATTGTGAAAAATCACTGTATGAATATGGTTGTTGCTGATATCCTTGAAACAAATGGGGACATTAAAACTGTGCAAATATTTTCAGTTTTTTAAATGGGAAGCAGGCCAGGCACCATGGCTCACACCTGTAATCTCAACACTTAGGAGGCTGAGGCAGGGGATCTTTTGAGCTCAGGAGTTGGGGGCTATGATGAGCTATGATCACACCACTGCACTCCAGCCTAGATGGCAGACTGAGACCCTGTCTCTAATAAAAAAAAACAAATAAATAAAAATAAAATAGGAAGCAGTGAATTCAACAAATTAGACAAGTGATATTTACATCAATTCCTGGAAAGTTTCTAAGATTCATGAAAGTTTCTAAGATCCATCTTTCTAAGATGAAAAGACAGAGTTTGAGAGCCAAGGAAAAAAAAAGCTGTAAGACCAGGACACGGTATGAATTATCTACAACTAAGTGTTTGTAGATCAATTCCTTTCTTCCTCAGTGTTGCTGTACATACTACTATGTAGACCTTCTGTGGTCTGTAAGTACATTGTACACTTTTGTTCTCACTGAAGAACAGCTAATTGTTTGAAAATCTTCTTCACATATGTGCCTGTGAGGAACTTGAAAGCAGGAGGCTTATATCTTTATATCCACAGTGCGTCTATGAAAAATACTTAATAAACTAACGGCAGATGAAAGGAATGCATTTGAAAATTTTATATTAGTGTTCTATTAAAGTGTCTTCTAATTTCCTAATAATATCCTTGTGAACAAAAGGGAGGAAAAACATATTGACTGCAAGAGCAACTAAGGAAATTAATAACTATTGAAACCCAGAATATTAACAGTGTTTTTAAATAAATCAAAATGAATGAGAGGATTTGTTTCTAGTAGTGTATGGCAGGCTTCTGTCTTTGGCCCCGTCTTGATCCACAGTGAACAATTTGGATAGAAACATGAAGGATAACTCATTAAGTTCATGGTGACATAAACTTTGGAATGACAATATAGACGCTAGATCTTAGGATCAGCATCTGAAAGCATTTTTTACAGCATTAGAAAAGATTATTGAAATTTAGGAAGAGTAGTCCAAAGGAAGTAGGATAAAATTTAACAGAGAGAAGACATAATTGGGTCCAAACAACAGATGACAAACATACAACATGGAATGCTTTATGGCTAGGCAGTAGCATGGGCAAAAAGAGCTGGAGGGTGTTAGTGCTTCTTACGCTACACTTCTGTCATTAGGTTTGCAAAACTCATTCATGTTTTGTTAGCTTTAGTTTGTTTTGTTCTTTTTTAGTTAGAGGTAGAACCAGATTTCAAGGGTCTTGAAAGCTTATATAGCTTTGTTCTTTAAAAAAGTACATAAATCTTCTTTGTGTTAATTTTGTTAATTTTATGAAAACATATTCCTACATGGACACATTGATAGGGATCCTCCCAGCCTTGGAAGAGATTAGCACAAGCAAGAGGCCAAAAATTTAAGCTTCAGTGGCTTCATGGAAAATACAATTCTGTATGTAGTATTCTATTGTAAAAATAGTTCAACAATATATTCTAATGTTGATGAACTTTTGGTGTATTCCTAAATGCTAGTGCTATGAAAAAAAGAGCTCCCAAAATGTAAATATGTTCTAGGTGGCACTATCCAATAGAACTGCAAGATGGTCATGTTCCATATGGATACTATTCAGTATAGTAGTCACCAGCCACATCTGGTTACTGAGTACTTGAGCTGTGGTAGTGCACCTGAGGAACCAAGTTTTAAATTTAAAAAATGTTTAATTTATTTAGATGTAAACGACCACATGTGACTAGTGGTTAGTGTATTGGACAGTATAATTCTAGGATGTGTAACCAAGAGTGTCATTGCTGAAGCATAAAGCATTAATATATTTAACTTTTGAAAATACTGCTAACCTGTTTTACAAAGTGATTTTAACAATTTATTCTGCCCACAGTTTATATTTGTTTATGTTTTTCCATATTCCCATTAACTCTTGAAATTTTCAGACTACTCAATCTGAGCTAATTGTGTGAGTGTGCAGAGGTCACTCATTTATTTTAAGTGAGATATCTTGATTATTAATGATATGGTATACCTTTACACAGGGCCATAATTATGTGGATTTCCCTTTACACAAAGTACCAATTTAAATCTTTTGCTCACATACTATTGGGTTGGCTGTCGTTTCTTGTTGGGTTATTGGTGTTCTTTATAAGTTATGTATTCTAAATATAAGTTCTGTGTTATATGTTTTTCAAATATGCACACACAGGGTTTTAGAGAATAATACCCAAATCTCACTCAAGACAAATTAAATCAGAATTTCTGTGTGTGAGCTTGTGAGATATTTAAAGATCCCCCAGATGATATTAATCTGCCTCTGTGAAAGGAATAGACTTAAACTCTGTAGGAAAGGATTACTAACTGTCAAAATTAGCTCTCTGAAGCAGTATATGGTAGTGAACATATGGACTGTTTCTGGAATCAGATAACCTAAGTTTGTTCACGGGCTTGGACAGACTTTAGGCTTAACTTCTCTGTGCTTCAGTTTTTTCATCTGTAAAATTGAGTAACAGTACCAATCACATAGAGTTTTTGTGAATACTAAGTGAGCAATTTTATGTAAAGTTATTAGAACCTTATGTGAAACATAGCAATTGTTCAGTAAATATAGTAGCTATCATCATGATCAGCAGCAGCAGCAGCAGTAACAGCATGAGAAATTTAAATTAGCTGCCTGCCTCACAAAGTAGTGAGAGGTGGTATCTTTCTTAATAAGAAAACATCCGAAAGCTTTCCA
This sequence comes from Sapajus apella, assembly GCF_009761245.1. Taxonomy (NCBI): domain Eukaryota; kingdom Metazoa; phylum Chordata; class Mammalia; order Primates; family Cebidae; genus Sapajus; species Sapajus apella. Next base: position 13,963,232 of record NW_022436944.1, on the reverse strand, counting down.
CTAACGTCAAGAAGAAGGCAACAATACTTAACCACCTCCTCCACTATTCAACAATGTTTTAAGAGTGTTAGCCAATGTAATCAGACAAGGGAAATTAAACATAGGCATAAGAATTGATAAAGAAGTAGCAAAGCAATCTCTATTTGCAGATGATATGATACTACACCTAGAAATTTTTGATAATGATAAAATAAATTTAAACAATGAAATAATTCAGTAATGTGGCAGATATAAAATTAATGGGCATAAATCAATACCTTAAATATAAAAAAAAAATAGCCAGTAATAGGGCATAATGGTTGAGAAAAACCTCATTTATACTGAAGACAAAAAAGATTGAATACGGCTGGGTGTGGTGGCTCACGCCTGTAATTCCAGCACTTTGGGAGGCTGAAGGGGGCAGATCATGAGTCATGAGGTCAGGAAAGCAAGACCATTCTAGCTAACATGGTGAAACCCCATCTCTACTAAAAATAAAAAATTAGCCAGTCATGGTGGCACACACCTGTAGTCCCAGCTACTCAGGAGGTGGAGGCAGGAGAGTCGCTTGAACCCAGGAGGTGAAGGTTGCAGTGGGCTGCACTCCAGCCTAGGTGACAGCACTAGACTCCGTCTCAAAAAAAAAAAAAAAAAAAAAGATTGCATACATAGAAATAAACTTTAAAAAATACATAAAACTTACAGAAAGAAAACATTTTTTTACAAAAAAGATATGAGAATAGTCTAGAGCAAATGGAAAGACATCCCCTGTTCTTTGATAGGACAACTTGACATTATAAAGATGTTAGTTCTCTCTAATTTATACATCGAACACAATCCTGATGAAGTTATTTTATGGAGTTAGACAAATTGAAATTAAATTTGAGGTGAAACAACAAACAGGCAAGAAGAGAAAAATACCAGAAATTATAGATGAATCATCCCTATCAGACATTAAAAGTCACTGTAATAGCCTCTAGTTAAAACAGTGAAGTGCCAGTTCAGGAACAAATGGATAGTGGAATAGAAAGCCCAGAGGCCGGGGGTGGTGGCTCATGCCTGTAATCCCCATACTTTGGGTGGATCACCTGAGGTCAGGAGTTTGAGACCAGCCTGACCAACATGATAAAACCCCATCTCTACTAAAAATACAAAAATTAGTCCAGCATTGTGGCACATGCCTGTAATCCCAACTATTTGAGAGGCTGAGGCAGGAGAATTGCTTGAATCTGGGAGGCGGAGATTGCAGTGAGCTAAGACTGCACCATTGCATTCCAGCTTGGGCATAACAGCCAAACTCTGTTCAAAAAAAAAAAAGAAAGAAAGAAATATAAATGTATAAGATAAAGATTATAACTCACTGTGGGTAATGATCTACCTTTAAATAAATAATATTTTTTAATAATGATAAGCAACCATTTGGAAAAAGTATATAATTATACTCATATCTTTCACCTAACACAAAACTAAAGTCTAAATGCTCTTGGGATCAAAATAGAAATAATTAAGCCATACAAGTACTTTGAAGAAAGCATGGGTGAGTTCCATTTTAAACTGGATTTCTGGCTGGGTGCGGTGGCTCACACCTGTAATCCTAGCAATATGTGAGGCCAAGGTGGGTGGATTGCCTGAGCTCAGGTGTTCGAGACCCAGCCTGGGCAACATGGTGAAACCCCATCTTTACTAAAATACAAAAATTAGCCAGGTGTGGCGGCGTGCACCTGTAGTCTCAGCTCCTTGGAGCTGAGGCAGGAGAATCGCTTGAACCCAGGCAGTGGAGGTTGCAGTGAGCCAAGATCACGCTACTGCACTCCAGCCTTGGCAACAGAGTGAGACTCTGTCTCCAAAAATAAAAAATAAAATAAAATAAAATAAACTGGATTTCTAACTATTATTAAAAAAAAATCCAAATGCAATTAATAAAAAGATTGATAATTTTTATTATAAACAAATAAAAGATTGTGCATGGTAAAAATACCATAAAAATCAAAAGCCATCTGATAAATGATAAAAATATTTGTAACATAGTATATAATGAAGAACTAATATTTCTAATACGTAAACAACTCTTAAAAATTAGAAGATGAAGAAAAGGAAATCCCTATAAAAATGGGAAAAATATAACAACAATTTATAAAAGAGAAAAAGAAGCCCCTTAAACATATAAAAACTATTCAAGCTCTAGGAACACTTTAAGAATGAGGCTGGAAATACAGACAAGAGCCTTATCCCAGGATCCTTATTCTATGGGCAATGCAGAGCCACTGATGGATTTTAAGCAAGAGACTGAGACAACATTTAGTCACTGATTTAACTTGGAAAATGGAAAAAAAAAAGAAAGAAAGAAAAGAAAAAACAAAACAAAAAAAATGGGTGAGAGAGAAATGCGTTATTCTGCACTTTCTGGTTTGTGTAATCAGAAAAATGGATTCATTTAATGCATGAAATGAAATGAAGAGACGGCCTGACTTAAGAAACAAAATGCCAGTGATCTGCAGGTTTATTTAATGACTGAAATGGGGAATCATGAAGAGGTACACATTAGATTAGGGAAAAAAGTTCCGATTGGGACATCACAAGCTTTGAGATGCTCTTTTGCCTACTAGGTATGTCACTGTAAATAGGCTATTTTAACTTTCTACTTTTCTCATTTACAAAATGGGATAATAAAGAGTTGATGTGAGGATTAAATAATTCAACACATTAAGAGTACTTGGAATAGTGCCTGACATCTAAAAAGACCAAGAATATTAACATGTATTGCTAGTATCATCAACAGCACTGTATTTAACATGTTAGCAGTTAACAAGTATTACCAGTATCATCAGTTAGTATTGCTAGTTATTATTAACAGTTAACATGTATTGCTAATACAATCAGTAGAACTGTATGGATACTAGTATTGCTAGTGTCATCAGCAGCAGTATGTGGAGCTGCCTGTGGTAAACCCAAAAAACTCATTTAATTTTCAGGGGATTATTTTCAGTGCTTTTCTTCCATGGCCTCGGGGTTGATCTTTGAACTCTCTTTTCTTTTGGCTTCCTAGAAAGGAGACATATGCCCTGTTCTTCTTGTATCTTCTCATTCTTTTTGATATTGATTCTTCCTGTACCCATCTTTCAAATGTTAGTGAGTCCAGCATTATGTTTCTGGAGATTGGACATTAAAAATTTTTGAATCCTTAAAATGGTGTAAACATGTTATGGGTTCTCTATGACAAACCCACAGCCAACATAATACTGAATGGGGAAAAGTTGAAAGCATTCCCTCTGAGAACTGGAACAAGACAAGGATGCCCACTCTCACCGCTCCTCTTCAACACAGTACTGGAATTCTTAGCCAGAGCAATCAGACAAGAGAAAGAAATAAAGGGCATTCAAATTGGTAAAGAGCAAGTCAAACTGTCATTAATTGCTGACAATATGATCATTTACTTTGAAAACCCTAAAGACTCCTCCAGAAAGCTCCTAGAACTGATAAAAGAATTCAGCAGTTTCTGGATACAAGATTAATGTACACAAATCAATAGCTCTGCTATACACCAATAACAGCCAAGCTGAGAATCAAATCAAGAACTCAACCCCTTTCACCTTAGCTGCAAAACCAATAAACTACCTAGAAGAGAAAGACCTCTACAAGGAAAACTACAACACATTGCTGAAAGAGATCATAGATGACACAAGCAAATGGAAACACATCCTTTGCTCATGTATGGGTAGAATCTATATTGTGAAAACGACCGTACTGCCAAAATAAATCTACCAATTCAATGCAGTTCTCATTAAAATACCACCATCAGTCCTTCGCAGAACTAGAAAAAACAATCCTAGAATTAATGTGGAACCAAAAAAGAGCCCACATACCCAAAGCCAAGACTAAGCAAAAAGAACAAATCTGGAGGCATTACATCTCCCAACTTCAAACTATATTACAAGGCCATAGTCACCCAAATAACATGGTACTGGTATAAAAATAGGCACAGACCAACGGAACAGAATAGAGAACCCAGAAGTAAAACAAAATACTTACAGTCAACTGATCTTTAACAAAGCAAACAAAAACATAAAGTGGGGAAAGGACACCCTATTCAACAAATGGTGCTGGGATAATTGGCAAGCCACATGTATTAGAAAGAAACTGGATCCTCATCTTTCACCTTATATAAAACTCAACTCAAGATGGATCAAGACTTTAATCTAGGACCTGAAGCCATAAAGATTCTATAGAATAAAATTGGAAAAAGCCTTGTAGATGTTGACTTAGGCAAAGGCTTAATGACCAAGAACTCAAAAGCAAATGCAACAAAAATAAAAATAAATAGATGGGACTTAAGTAAACTAAAAAGTTTCTGCACAGTGAGAGAAATAATAAGCAGAGTTAACAGACAAGTCACAGAGTGAGAAAAAATGTTCACAATCTATACATCTGAAAGAGGACTAATATGTAGAATCTACAAAGAATTTAAACAAGTCATAAAGAAAAAAACAATCCTATCAAAAAGTGGGCTAAGGATATGAATAGACAATTCTCAAAAGAAGATATACACATGGCCAGAAGCACATAAAAAAATGCTCAACATCACTAATCATCAGGGAAATGCAAATCAAAACCACAATGCCATACCACCTCACTTTTGCAAAGAATGGCCATAATTATAAAATAAAAAAATAGTATATGTTGTCAGGGATGTGGTAAAAAGGTAACACTTTTACACTGTTGGTTGTAATGTAAACTAGTACAATCACTATAGAAAACAGTGTAGAGATTCCTTGAAGAACTAAAAGTGACCTACTATTTGATCCAACAATCCCACTAGTAGATATCTACCAAGAGAAACAGAAGTCATTATACGAAAAAGATACTTACACATGCATGTTTACTGCAGCAGAATTTGCAATTGCAAAAATATGGAACCAGCCCAAATGTCCATCAATCAGAGATGATAAAAAAATTGTGATATATCTATATCTATATCTATATCTATATCTATATCTATACAGACACACACACACACACACACACACACACACCATAGAATACTACATAATAAGGAACAAAATAATTGGCATTCACTGCAACCTGCATGGAATTAGAGACTATTATTCTAAATGAAGCAACTCAGGAATGAAAAATCAAACATTGTATGTTCTCATTCATATGTGAGAGTTAAGTTATAAGGACGCAAAGACATAAGCATGATACATTGGACTTTGGAGACTCAGGGGAAAGGGTGGGGGGTGGTTAGGGATTAAAAACTACACATTGGTTACAGTGTACACTACTGGGGTGATGGGTGCACCAAAATCTCAGAAATCATCACTAAAGAACTTATTCATATAACCAAACAACACCTGTTTCCTAAAAACCTATTGCAATAAAAAGAAAAGAAAAATATGTGTTTATGTGCATCAGGAATCATGTATAAAATGTCTATCACAGCATTATTCATAATATACAAAGACTGAAACAAAAAATGGTAGAAACAGAAAATTACCATCACATAATAATTGTTGCAGACAAGATTCATCACTGAATTCTAAAGTTAGTGGGTAAATTATGATATGAAGTATAATATCTTCATAGTCTTAAAATGTCTCTCCACAAGACGCATAAAAATTACGAGGGGGAAAAATAGAAACTTTACATGGAGAAATCTGGCAGACACCAATTTTATGAAGTTATCAAAGTTCACTTCACTATCATAAGATGTATCAACATCATGTACCTTTTAATATGAAGCACTAGAAAAGACAAACATCACTTTTGTGATACTCATGCCTTTAAGTTTATCATTTGAAAACATAAGACAATTACTAATTGAGGGATATTCCAAAAACAAAACAAAATTGGCCAGTAGTCTTCAAAAGAGTCAACATCATGCAAGACAAAGAAAGACTAAGAAGCTGTTACAAATTGGAGGTAAGGAGAGGTAAAAACAAGTACAATGTATTGTCAGGGATTAGATGGAGAACCAGAAAGAGGACAATTGGTAAAACTGAAATAAAATTTAGAGATTAGTTATTGATTTCTTGATAATGGCATTGTACAGTATAACATGTTTACATTAGTGGAAATTGAATTAAAGATATATTGAAACTCTCTGTACTATGTTTTGCAACTGTTTTGTAGGTCGTATATTAGTTCACAATAAAAAGTTTAAAAAATATAGTTAGTTCCTAGACACTTGAGTTCAAGTAGACGGTAACCTAGAAGAGATTCAAGCCATAGCTGGGTCATTTCAGTACACATCTTTTAGATTTTCTTAAGCCAGGAGAGTTTTATGAGAACATTAACAGAATTCTTAGCTAACAGGTAAATTGTATGATTTCACATAAGCTTTGATCCAATGCTAATTCCCTTGAATTTGTAGAAAGTGAGCAGTTACAGCTATTTCACTCATTGCGGCAAATGATGCATGCTGTGAGGATCACAAAATGTACTATGAAATATCTGAAGTAGTTCAGGATAAAATTCCCTTAGGTTCAACTTCGAAGACTTTATATACTTGAGAACAAATTTATATTAATGAATGAGTTTTTAGCCACACTTTAAATAGCCGCTCTAAACTATTGACACAAAGGGCTGGAACAATTAAATTGATATTAAAGTTAGGCTGTTAAGTGGTGAAAAGCAGAACATGTGTAGTACATGCAATGGGACCTTTTTTTTTTTTTTTTTTTTTTGGTCAAAAGTAAAAATATATGTATGGAAAAGAGCCTGACATTTTATACAACAAAATATAAACAGTGGCTAAGTCTGGGTAGGTGGAAGTGAGTTTTTACTTTGCTTATCGGCAATATCTAGATTTTCTACAATAATTATATGTTAGTTAATAATCATAAAAACAATTAATACTTTTTAAAAAGCTAGGCAGTATAGCAAATTCTCCAGTTTTTGAACAGCGGGTGATAAACTAACCACTTCAAAATGGATGAAGTTAAAAATAAAGTACATTCCAGATAACCATTTTTTGTTAAGATGACCGGGTTAAGGCTATAAATAGAAGGTTTTAAGTGGATTTTTTCTACTATGGTCTTTTCAGTTAAAATGTCAGAAATTACACAGACAAGTTTAAGCATCTGCATTTTAAGCTAATAATATCACAGAAAACAGCAATATATGTGCCTAATTTTTAAATAGTTTATTTTTTTTAAGTGAAAAGAAAAGATGCACAGTTTTTAGGAAGAGGAAAGAGATATGCATATTGGTTATTTTCTTCTAGCCTTTTACTTTATGGGTCATATATTCAATGGAAAGAATTAATTTTGCCCTGCTCTTTAAACTCATGCCCATTCTCTAGCAATTAGAATCTAAAGCAGTGCTTTAAAATTGTAAATGTGCATATTAGCCAACTGAAGGATTTTGATTCTATAGGTCTAAGGTGGGACCTTAGTTTTGCACAGAAATCATTTGGACGCTTAAGAATGCAGAATCGTGGATCTTATCTCATAACTAATCAATCAAAATCTACATTTTAATAAGATACCCATTTGACTTTATGTACATTAAAATTTGAGAGCTGTTACCTAAAGAACTCAAAATAGTCTAGCTGGCTTTTGGTTTCTGTAGTTTCCTATGAGAATTACTTAAATAATAATATTTTAAAAATACTATAGAAACCAGTGCTGCCACTAAACTCTGTTAACAGCTGATACAACATAACTTTAGAAAACTATTTTTAGACAGTTAAAACATTTTCCTTAAAATGAAAATTAAATTTCCTTGATTCTCAGGCGACTTTAAAATTAGTTCTTGTTGGCTTTATTTGTCCCTTAAACTAAGTGGTTATGTAGCAAATTTAAACACAATTCCCTTCCACCCCCACCCCCTGCTTTGTCTCTCATTTGAGAAGGAATATTTCAGAATCTGTTTTTTTTGTTTTTGTTTTTGTTTTTTTTGAGACAGAGTCTCACTCTGTCACCAGGCGCCAGGCTGGAGTGCAGTGGCACAATCTCGGCTCACTACAACCTCTGCCTCCCGGGTTCAGGCAATTCTCCTGCCTCAGCCTCCTGAATAACTGGGATTACAGGCTCACGCCACCACACCCGGCTAATTTTTGTATTTTTAGTAGAGATGGGGTTTCACCGTGTTGGTCAGGATGGTCTCGATCTCTTGACCTCATGATCCGCCCATCTTGGCCTCCCAAAGTACTGGGATTACAGGCTTGAGCCACCGCGCCCGGCCCAGAATCTGTTTTTAAAACATCCTACTGGCAAAATGGAGGAACATACACCTTACAAATCCTATAATGATAGGATTGTAAATAGATTAAAAGTTACAGCATATCTATGTTTTTCATTCATAGAAATAAATGAGTCAGTTTCTGGAATTCTAAAACAAAACATTAAAAGGAAGGAAAATGGAATCCAGAGTAATTTTATGAACTTAGTATTAAAAAAGAAAATAGAGTGATCACCCACAAGCCAGTCAATTATTTTATAAGCCAGATTTTCTTTATTCTTAGATAACAAAATTTGGGGTTCTAGAACATCATCATTTCATTTCAGAAAGAGTCATACCAGTGGCTATCACATTAAGACTTTCTAACAAAAAAACTCTGACATTTCTGACTATTCTTTCTGAACGTTTAAAATGGTAAACTGCTTAGATTTCTACTTACTAGGGGCTCAAAAAGAAGCAGTTGTGTGGCTAGGTTAAAATTGAATTTCAGTCTTATGAATACCTTCAATTCTTGTAAATTTTATTGGATCACATTTAAATCTACTGAAGCCATTCTGTTACTATAATTTCTACACCTTAACCTTGATGTGATGATATTCTCACTCCTACCAGGACTTCCAAGAAAATATACTGAGAATTTGTTAACATAAACTCTAATTTAAAAAAGCATAATGTACAAATAAAACAGAGCTCACTAAATATATTCAAAATCAAATCTGCTTTTTTAAAAAAATCCAAAGAACACATACTATCAAATGCAGTACTATTAGACACAAACTGATAAATTGAGCCTAAATGTTTGAAAGTACAACCATAAAACAATCAAAAGAAGTAGTGTTTTTATAGAGTAACTACAGTGTCAACCACACAGTTTAATGCGTCACAATATAAGATACATATGTTAAAATTGCTTTGAGAGAAGAAAAGGCACTGGGAAGAAAAAGATAAAAATGAAAATACTTTCTAAGTCATCATCTATTTCCACATATTATTTGCTGCTGAAGAATAGGGCAAGAATTAAAAGCTGTCTTTGGTCTTAGGAAAAGTTCTCATAAGGTTTTCAGTCTTAAATGAGTTTTTGCTAACATTTTAAATTACAGTGTCAACATTTTAAATTTTGTGATTTAAAATGTTTCATAGAATTTTGTAAAACTTTTTTAACTTAAAAATTTGTATTTGTATTCAAGGCTAAACTTAAAGACCGCAGGTACTTTTATTAAGGGAATACTAAAACTGTCAGTCTGTGGTTTAAGGATTTCTTTCCATTGTTTTAAAGTTTATGATAATATTTTATTAAATTTAATTCATCTCTGGAAATATGAAGTTTTACCTTTCCAGAATATTCTATTATCCATCTTATCACTAATCATTATTTTTTGTAGCGACCATTTCAGAGAAGTTTCCTGAACAACTTGATAATCATAGTTGTTTAAATATCTATATTTAACAAGTCTTTATTTATAATTGAAAGATATCTGAATTAATCAAAATTTTGTACTTTACATAAATCATTTTGATTTTTGATTTAAAGAATATTGTGGGTAAGTTTTGGTTCATCATTCTCCCAAGACAATGTACTTATGTGCAAGCAGTGTCTGATTCTTTCACATTTCTAGTTATAGTTATTTGACTCTACTTTCCAAACTATAGCCAAGATTTTTAAATGAGGGCATTAAGTTGTGGTATATTAGGTAATAAGTCCCACTGTTTTGATGAAATAAAGAAGAAAATTGACGTACTTAGTAATGTTAAATGAATAAAAGCAGGGCCCAGAAGACTATATACAGCATGATACCATCTTTAGAAGGTTCAAAATTAGCAAAACTAAACAATATAGTATGTTAGAAGTACATACATTTGTGATAAAAGAGTACAACAAAAATATGAGTAAGATTCAGGATATTTGTAATCCATAAGGGGTAATCACGAGTATGATATAGTTGACTAGCACAGAAGGTAGTTACAAGTTACTGGGATGGCCATACACACACACACACACACACGCACACACACACGCTTCATCATGAATATTACTTAACAATTTGTAAGTGCAAGAAAACTAAGAGGTTTATTCAGGAAAAAAATGGAGATGAAATTGTCAGAATTCTCCTCTTAGCTAGGGAAACACATTTTTCTAAACATATGGAGAATTGTGTTCTTTGGCCTCTGCTTATTACTGTATTATTTAATTTATGGGAAATATTTAGTGATATTTTCCTTTGATTCATAATCTCTCAACAATATGCACAATTGTCTCTTCTTGTATTTCATACACCTTATTTTACTATTCAACTCATTTTTTAAACAATGATATCAGGATACTATTTGTTTTACTTAATTAATGAGAATGAATAAAATCTCAAATTATTGCTTGTATTTATAGTTGGTGTTATGTGATCATACTTTTGATCAATGAATACATTATTCCTAGCAGTGTGTTTCTAAAATCATGCTTTTGATTCTAGAGATTAGGTGCATGTAGATTCTGATTTCCATTAACTCATGTAGAAAAAAGACTCCTTTTTCCTAGGAAATCAATAGTGTGGAAAGCAAGGGCAACTTAATTATCACATATGTGAGCTTGGGGAAAGAAAAATCTCATATCAATATCACACTGCCATTTCAATAAATAAGAAGGATCCCTCACCATTTTAGGAATACTGAAATCTAGGAAAAAATGAGAAATTCAAGTGCAAATTCTTTTAGCTTTATAAAATATTACAAAACCATTCTTCCATATTTAATGGTACATTCATAGGGACTTGCAAATGCTCACCAGAATGTATTCTGGAATAATTTTTTTCTGTTGGATACTGGAGGGATTAGTTCTAGTAAAACTGATAGACAAGCAGCCTAATATACTTTCAACAGGACAAGACTTCTCACTGCTAGTCATATAAATATTTGCATTTACTTAAAAAATAAAATTTCCCTTGGAGACTTATGAGATACCTTTGGAATGGAGAAGGGAAAAATAAAACCTACAAATTTAATTAATTTGAACCATGAGTTCCGAGGAATCTAGTCTGAATTTATGCAGGTTGCTTGAGGTTAAAAAAGAGTGCCCTACCCTTCTTAAGGAGGCTGTTTAACTCTTCCTATTATAAAATGTATAAATTTTAAAAGAAAATGTATATACCGGATTAAAATAATTAAAAAGTCCTTGAATAGACAATTAGTTAAGGCAAGTGAAGTTAATGTTTGACTTGATTGAATGAAATAAGCAACTGAAAGCATTTTTCATGACTATCTTGTTTAGTATCACTTTTAATTTAACAGGAAGAACAACCTTTACTGTACCTGACGAGGGGTTCTTTCGGATTTACTCCTACACCACTCCCAGTCTGAAAGATCTGGTTTCTGACTCTCTTCATGAGACAGTCTTCTTTCTGGCCCTTCAAAAAAGGTAGTTTCTTCATAGTTAATATCACCTCCTGTTTTGTCAGGAAACACACCCTTTTTGTTGTCGGAGTCCTGTTTAACTTCTGTAATATCAGTATTTGTGCATTTGTTGATGCCTCTTTGTGTGGAGCTGTCCAGAGAAGGCGTGGTGCTGATTTCTACTTTTATAGCATTGAAGATGTGATGGTCGTCTTTCTGAGGGTCTTTTGTATTTTCACACTCATAGTTCATCAGGTTGTGATAGAATATGGAATTTTCATCATCATCATAGTAATCTTCATGTGCTATTTTATAAATCCCATAACTTTTTTGGAATGATAGATTGAATTCAAAGCCTTTTCTCTTTACTGAGTAAAAATAAAAACAACAGTTATGGCTAGTAAGGTAGATAAAAACAACATTGGATATATATAGCAAATAAAAATAGAAAGTACATTCAACCTGATTATTATAATTTTAAAACTATCTACACTTACTTCTTGTCAATTATGCAAAGAAATTATGACTCATAAAATTATCCTATCCCCCTGTGCCTAATTTTTCTCATTTACAGAATTGAGGGTCTTGAAATACATACAATCTTAAAAACTCTTTCAACCTCTAAAGAAGTCTTACATAACAAAAACTTAGCCATACATTAGAAAATTCTCAAATACATTGTTTTAGCTTTCCTTAGTCTGCCAATTATTTTGTAAATTTCCTTATATTTTAGGATAAGATATATTATTTATACATTTTATTTTGCTAGAAATTAATTATTAAGTAGCCTTAATATTATGTGAGTTACTTAGCTAAGAATACCACCAATAAATATAACTGCTTTAAATATTTTGGTATATAATTTTTTGGCATTTATATGTCTACAAATGCATACAATAAAAATTAGACCATGCTGCAAAACAGCTTTTACATTCTAAAAAATAACAATGTAAAATGATTTAAAAAATGGTAAAAAAAAAATTGGATTAATAATTTTTGTAAACAGACTTTACAATGTCTGTAAAGCTGATTATTACAAGAAGAGTTTAGCAGGAATGCATCAAACTTTTTATGATTTAAATCAGATGAAATATGATAATATACTACATATGGTACTATTAGTTGATGGAGTGAAGAAAAGGCTTAGAATAACAAGCAAGACAGAATGCAAATTCTTAGAATAGCAAGCTGAGAGAAAGTGATACCATTTTTATGTGTGAATGTCACTAAATGCTAGATAATTTTTATATATTAAGAATAAAGTTGTATCAAGGTGATAGACAAGATATAATTTAATGTTTTTGCTTTCATCTCTCAAAACATGGTTTGTTTCAAACAAATTTTCTACCTTGATAGCTCTGTGTTTTATAGGGAGACATTT
>NW_022436944.1:13834881-13950210 GCF_009761245.1 Sapajus apella | reverse complement strand
ATATATATATATATATATGACTATAAACTTTCTACGGAAAAAATAAGTAAAATTTGATTCATTTTACAATACACCTTTGTGTCATTCATATGCTGATTCTATTACTGAAATGTTTCTCAGAATCTAAGGTTTATAAACCAATTCTGCTGACTGAAAAATAAAAATTATCAGTATCATTCATTGTTTAAGCCAGAACACAAACAAGGAAAATTTTGATTCAAAGAAAATATAAAAGTAGCAACAGATGCTCATATTTTATATACTGTCTCACTTATATTTTTACTGACCTTTTCTAGTAACGTAGTCAAGTAAAGTTAAGTTATGCTGTTTAACTTGTTTTAACAGTGTGTAAGGTGAAGGAACTAAAATGATGTTTAAATTATTGATGGGTTTCTATCAAAAAAGATATAAAGTGATAAATTGTCAATTCAAGGTCATTAAGAAAACAAATGCTATTGTAAAATCCCAATTTTGTGATATAAAATGATAAAATTGATATCTGTGACTATAATTTTATTAGTTGCATATTATAATTTCAAATATATAAAGCAAAAATGAGTAATGTTTTTGAAGGAGTATGCAGAATGTGTTAATGGAGACTTCACCTCCGTATCACAAGGGACAAGAGGCAGTCCGAGGTAGGCTATGAAAATAATAGAGGATTATCATAGAGACCATGAGGTGATAGAACATTCTGAGGCCGTTTTGCTCATCCATTATGTCATTTAAAACACCAACAACCTTACATATTAAAAAACTTATTGATTCTATTTTACACTGGAGAAAACAAGGGCTGACAGAGGAAACCTACTGAAGATTACTTACAGGTAAAATTATATGAATTTAAAGCTAACTGTTTTCAGAATTAGAGTTATTTGCTTGTATGTGAAATTGCTTTATTGCTAATCAGCCCCATGAAAGAAATATGTTAATGGCAGCAGAATTACACAATGTGCTGTTTTTAAGTCAGAGGAAATGCAGTAATTTATGAAGTATAATTAACGAAAGTGTTTCTTGTTAGTGACTTATCACTTATGGCAAATTCTGACCTATGTAACTAATGTACCTGAGACAATTTGAGATAATAGGTTATAACAATATCACAGAGTTGACAACGTTAAGATGAGAAGCTGGTTGTAAGGAGTGAATCCCTATAAAAATACATTAAAACAACATGGTTAACCATCAAAACTATATTGAAGAAAATATGAGAATCAGAGTCAAAACTAATCATCTTTAAGTTTCTTGAGGGTAAACTAGGTCTTTTTTTTTTTTTTTTTTAAAGCAAGGGCACAAAAAAAAGTGTCAATTAGGTAACATTAATTATTAACAAAGGCAAATGGAAAAGTCCTTCCTCCATTTAAAGTAGGATTCTCGGCTCTACCCACTTGTTGTGAGGAGATTAGGGATTGTGTTGTCAATAATTCTAATTTTTCAGACAAACCAGATTCATAGATTTGATATAAAATATCCTGATCATAAGGTTTCGTTCCATAATTTAAATCAGTTAAAAGTAACTATAAAAATTGGTTAAAAAACAGATCTTAGAACCAAATTCACCTCATGGGTCATGGGTTGGGAATTTCTGTTTCTTATTGAGCATGCAGCACAGTGCTAGACACATAGTGACTTTTTTCCTAATAAATATTTATTTATTTATTGGGTGAATGAATGAATAAAGCAATCTGTAGGAATCATGCTTGGTGTTACATGAATGGCTTGTTAGGTTAGCCTTGACTCAGTGATGCTAGCTGAATAAAATATGATTTCAAAGAAATCTCTAAAATACTGATTTATTTCTAAGAGGAAGGCCTTGACAGTGTTATAGTTCCTGACTCTTACTTTTATGTCACTAAAAAAATCACAGTTGAGATTTTTTTAAAACTTTTTTTTTGTATTTTATGTGTGTGCCCGTAAAAGTCAGAGATCTTTCACTGATTAATAACTTACAAGAAACTTAAAAACCATCAGAGTATTGTCCAGAATCTATTGAAATCTATACTAAACATCTGAAAAATAAATATATTTTTGTTCTAACAAACAAAATTGTCATTCTTCCAAAATCCTCATTAAAGGGTGAATTAGCTCTAGTCTTCTGCTTTTAATCACATCTTGCCAATTACAATTTTAGATGTAATTACATCAACTTACAAAAATGAAGAATTTTCAGAGTAATGTCACTTACCATATACTATGATTTTGTGAAAAAAAGGACCTAAAATCTGTTTTTTTAAAATATAATGTATTCGACATTTAACTGTTTAAAAACCATGTAAGGCAAGCAAAATGAGTCTGGGAGCCATATCCAACAAATATATCTACCGCCTGAGACCTCTGTGTTAAAATCATTTGGAAAAAAAATCACTTTTGAGACACTAATAGTACAAATTCTTGTTGGAAACAGAAGAGGATGATTATTTCTGCAAATTATCGTCTACTACTCATATTCATTTTCTGGTTGCATGGTTCCCATTTAGTGACATTGAGATGTATAATTATATTTACATCTTCAAAATTAACCTATGGTAAATGTAAGTTAGGAAAAAAAATATTTTCTTTCCCTCGCTTCTGAAGTTCACTGATAAAGGATGTAGAGAGGGAATCTTAGTTTGTTATGGACAAAAAGTTTAAACATAAAACTGGAACCATCAAAGAATTAAGATACTCTAGCTGATCAACCACCTGGCCCATCTAAGCATGTGCTTCCTTTGGGGATTTAAAATTCTGTTGTGTTATACTAGCAGTAGGAAAATTGATGGTGTCTTCCCAGACAGTAGAAACACATCATTGTGATTATCAGAATTTTCCAGTATCACAGCCTGGATCATAAAAGGTAATGGAGCCATTGGAACTATATAGCATCTTAAACTAAAGTTTCTCACAATGTTGTATTTGTGAAGCCATGCTTCTTTTTTTACAAGCCTTCATATTTCAAGTCCTTTTTGGAATTTTAAAATAAACACAAATAAAAGCAATGGTAATTTTAGAAAAAAATATTTTTTGGTCTTGAAAGATACGATTTTCATTTCAAACCTATAATAAGTGTGTGACTGTTGATTCTGCTAGCCTGCTATAAGATTCTTCTGTCTATGCAGTACAGAAAGTAGAATATTTCACAGGTCATTTACAAGAATAAGTCTGTTGTTTGCTTTGTTTTCAGCTCTGAGATGGGTGGTCCCCACTTCTTAAAAATGACTGCCTTCAACCAATTCACTAAGACTTTTCATTTTCACTGGCACTAGACTCACCCCTCTCACAATTTTAGATGTTATAAGACAGAGCTGGTTTACTAGTTTAGTGGCAAAATGTTAAGATTTGTTAGAATGTTAGAGTTTTGAGGCTTGTGAATTGTTTCCTTTATGTTATGTGTTTTATAAGTGGCCCATAAAGGTTTATTATTAATTTTCTCAGGGACTGTTGCTCTGGATATTAACCTTTAGAGACACATCATTATTATAAGTTCTAAGGTTATTTTAAAGACAAATGCATCTGCCATCTACTACTTAATGACATTCCTAACAATAAAAAATTTCCAGTGATTTGAAAAATATGTAGACATTCTAAATTTTAAATGCCGTCACTATGACATATGAAAAATGGACAGTTCATGGCTAATTATATAATATAACTTTGTTGTTGAATTGATTGCAGAGTATACTTTGATATTCTCTAGATTTTATAACCCTAAAATAGCCTGAGATGGACTGTTTTTATTTAACCTTCTCTGTTAAAGAATAATATACTTGTGGCCCGGTGCAGTGGCTCATGCCTGTAATCCCAGCACTTTGGGAGGCCAAGGTGGGTGGATCACCTGAGGTCAGGAGTTTGAGAGCAGCCTGGCCAACAAGTGAAACCCTGTCTCTAAATAATAATAATAATAATAATAATAATAATAATATACTTGGATACTCTGAACAAAGGACAATTAATAGGACAGTTAATGCAGCATACACTAATGGATTCTCAGATTTATTAAGTAATAAAACATCCCATATTCTGTCTGGAATAATAAAATGATATTCTTTTTCTTCCTGGTAGAGTCATAATATACAGCTCATTCTTCAACTTTTCCTGTCTTAGAATATGGAAACAATTATACTGTAGAGAGGTTTGGAATTGACCATGCCTTCCACTCTCTTTCTAGGTGTACTCTTCAGAACACAGAATCTCTTTTAAGTAAATAACTTGGTTAGATTCATACATGAACACAACAGTAACAAGCTGTCACTTCTGTCTTTTTTTGAAGCTGAGGGATTTGTTTGTTTGGTCCATGTGTGGTGTGTGTGTGTGTGGTGGGAGTGTGTGTGTGTGACCTACACTTATAATTTGTTTTGGAACTGTTTTCAAGCACTCTGATTCCTTACTCTGAAAACTTTCCAAAACCCTGGAAGAATACAAGCAGTAAAACAACAGAAATGCCTTTCTTTACTGTTCCATTGCATAATAATGGGTTATAATGTAATGAGTTGTCAGCTCCTTTCAGAGGGTTAGTAATCCTTTGTCAAATGCAGGCTTTTTACAGCAATGCTACATCTCATTTTAGACTTGGGAGGGGAATTTATTTTCTATTCTGGGCTAACAACTATGTCACCATCCATATATCATCTAAGTGACTTTGTTGACATGGTGTGCTGAATGAATTCGTCTTTAACTTTTTTTACCTAAAGTAATTATTCAGTGCCACAAGCAATTCATGGGGTTTTTCAAAACCAGCATCATTTAAAATCTACCCCAAACGATGGTAGTGATTGTTTCATGTTATAATTTCTCCTCACTATTTACCATTTACATTTGTCCTTGGACTCTTCATCCTCTACTGAGGCAACTTTGTTAATAGACCTCTTTTCCGAATGTCACTGAATGCATATTGTTGCCAATCACGGCCATGTTGAGGACTTACTTTTTTTCCCATCGGATGCCACTGCATATGCGTTCTGTCTGCAGTTGATGATGCAGCCACAGGGCAAGTGGGTCCAGCGTTTGGACAAGACAAACACTGGGGTTACAGTGGTGGCCAGCAGGGTAAGTAGAAAGCTGAGTATCTCCAAGGGAAGGCTCTGAAACCCCGCGACGTTCTGGACAGCCATGTGCATCTGCCAGGGCAAGAGAACTTTAGACCTAACCCAAAATCACACTATATACTTCCCAAGCCTTTTCCCCACGCACGCTGCCTCAGTTCCCTTTCCAGCTCCCTCTCCTGATTGAGAGCCGGAGCTCTGCTCCGGAGCTGGCGCCCTGTCCTTGGTGGTTGGCTCCTGGGAACGGCGGGACGCACCCTGCTGCGCCAGACAGCATAGGATTGGGAGGGGTTTCTGCTTTTGAGTGCCGGGTCTGCGCCCGCTGCCTATTCAAGACTCCACCAGAAAGGCACAGTCTACAACGTGGAGGACGCTAGCTAGGAAACAGGAGTCCGTGAAACCTGCATCTGGTTCTCCAAATGGCCTTTGTCGCCTCCCTGGACCCTCACCTCTGCCCACGCGCTTGTCACAGCGGGGCGCCACTTGCCACCTCTTATTTGGATTCGGCTTCCTCCTGGAGGGAGGAACAA
Organism: Sapajus apella; assembly: GCF_009761245.1. NCBI lineage: Eukaryota > Metazoa > Chordata > Mammalia > Primates > Cebidae > Sapajus > Sapajus apella. The sequence goes on along the minus strand of NW_022436944.1, from coordinate 13,944,662 downwards.
AAGCCTGTTCTGTCTCCTCTCTTCGCCCTCCACAACTCATCTCTCCTCTGTCCCGCCCTGCTGATGGGCGTCGTCCTCACTAGGCGGGAATGGAACGGCAAGAAAGGGATTTAATTCCCTCTCCTTTTCAGAATACTGCCAGATTTTGCTGTGTGAGTCAATATCCTTGGCCAACACCGATCTGGAAAACTAAGTCTCCTGAGACAGAAAGCGCTCCCCACGCCCCTGACTTTTGAAAGGAGAAGCATCTAGTAGTTAAGGCTTCACGGCCAACTAGCCCTGCCCCGAACTGCCTTCCTCTAAGTGCGTCTCTAAAATCGAGCGAGATACACTTGGAAGCCGACTTCACTGTGCGTCTCTTGGTTACTCCCCAAACCAGCGACGCTGGTCCCAACGCTCATTTACACTCTCTGGCACACACACTCGCGCTTTGTGAGCAACCACTTTTACCATCATGGGCAGCCAAAGGACGACTTTGGTAAGCGCTAGGATCAAAGCGAAGCGCTTCTGCGCTATGCTCACGGTGTAGCTCCTGGTGCCATAGAGAGTCCCCCGGTTCTCACTCCTGCAGGCTCCAGCGCCTGCGGCAGCCGGTGCACCCGGTCGGAGCACCGGGTCCGAGCTCGGGGAGTATCCCCCAGAGAGCCGCAGACTAGGGGCCGGAGCATCCTCCAGGGACAGGGAAAGCACTCTCCCCATAGTAGGAGGGGTCCCAGGAGTGGAAACTCCACGGGAAATTTCCTGGTAGTTGGCGTGGAGTCTCGGCGGCTCCTCTGAACACAGCAACCGGTAAGTGAGTGGGACCGAGAGGCCCAGGAGGAGTCCGAAGGCCAAAGCGTACACGGTAGAGAGTAGCAGCACGTAGGAGCTGGAGCAGTCCACCAGGCAGCCCCAGGGCGTGCGCACGAAGGCGCCCCAGCCGCACAGCGGGAGCGCGGAGAGCAGCAGACTGGCTGTCCATACCGTCAGCACCACGCTCACCACCTGGCCCGATCTTCTGGAGGCTGTCTGGCTCCCCACATCCCTGTGCATCGTGTAAAAGTTGTAAGAGACTAGGAGAGTAGCCTTCAAGTTGCTAGAGAGGCCCTGGCATAAATACAATAAGGCAGAGGTGGTGCACAGAAATTGGAAGTAACCGGGGACCTCGTTTGGCCACTGCAAAAACATGAAGATGGTCACCGATAAGACGCCCATGAGATCATCCACAGACCAGGAAGCCACAAGCATGGACACAACGGTTCTGTTCTGCATTTTCAGCAGGGAAATTAGTGAATAAATGCTGCCCAGCAAGGCTGCAAAAGTCAGGAGACATGTCAAGCAAAAGAGATAGATATTCAGAGTTCCTGGCGGATTTAAAAGGTCAGTAGAATTATGATTCTCTTTCCACAGGCTAGAGTCATTTGTTGATAAGTTGCTGGGAAATAAAGACATTGTCCTTGGTCAATATTTACTTTCCCTCATGAACGAGACTGATAATTTTCTCAAAAGAAAGACCGGCTGCTGGAAATCAGATTTCATTTCTCCTACCAAGTTCCCCTCTAGATAGTCTCCTGGTCAGTCCTGCAGGAAATGGTCAGGCATGTCTCCTTTAGATCTGACTCAAGCTATATTTAAAAATTAGGTTCCATTTCAAGCATCAAAAAAACTGAACAAACAACTTTTTAACATTCCAATTAAAAACAAAGCAAAAACTCCTTCCCACCATCAAGTTTCAGGCAAGAAAGCAAAAAAACTCTTCAGGTACTTTGAAAACCAATGATGTCTGGATCCTGTGGGGTCCTTCTTATGGAGCAAAGCAGCTTGTAGCTTGAGATGACCAAACCCTGTTCACTTTTAAGAGCGGTAAAATGATGCATTTGGTTCCAGAGCTGGATTCAAAGGCAGGAGATTGTCAGGTAGTTTCCAGCTTTGAAGGTAAAAAGAGAGAGAGAGAGAGGGCGAGCGCGAGCCAGTCAGAGGGAGCTTGTGCACAGAATCCCATCTGAACCGCTGTTCTTCAATCAGCCTGTGATCCTCGGAGCTGCAGGAAGGAGGAGTCAGCTCCTAGCAGGAAAGAAGCAGGAAAAAAAGGGAGGGGAGTTCAGTGTTGAACAAAATGATATACGTTTATCTTAGCCTGCCTCTTTCAAAGCAAGAAACAGTGTCCTTGCTAAGCTTCCCCTTTGGTTTTAACGTGTAAACCTAGCCCAAATACTTGCTCAGGCTTGATGTGAACTACAAATATCACCTGTGAGAGGTCTAAGCTACTCCAGTAACTCAGGGACTGCTTTTATTCGTATCTAGACTTCCTGCTTCATAATCCATTGGAGGAAGAATATCATCAATGCCATTTATAAGAATAAGATATATCAGATTCCGTTTAAAAATTAGTGTGGTTAAGATTGTCATTATAGTCCTCATTACTCTAAAAAGGATTATGCAGAATCTTTGGATAGAGTCACACTAGCTTTAGTTATTTATTTATAACTTTATTTTCTGTCGATGGCATCAAGTAAGCAGGCTGTCATTTGAATAAATGATATGTCTAACAATCCATAAATTTGGATGATATTATATAGGGCCTAAAAGGATCATCCCACAGCAAACATTTTTAACCAGAGTATTTGAGACATACAATAGTTGTATCTCTGAATGGTCAATTTTGCAAGATGAGTGATTTAGCAAAGAAGTAACTGACACAAGTACTTCTGGCTCAGCATTTCCCAGGATGCTTTAGGGTAGCATTCTCCTCAGCTCAGCCTCATGACCATATGGCTACATTCTCCCACATAGTACTGGAGGTCTAAATGGAAACGGGAAGGAAAAGGAAAAAGTTGATATGATAATGATTTAATAACTGGAAGTAGTAATAGCACTTTGATCATTTATTTATCATTTATTTCAATAACTGAAGAATCATTTTGAACCTGAATCTGTGCAAGTAGAAAATGATTACATTAGTCATTGCCAACCACACCCTTCAATAAGCACAGCAGGCATTTCACTTATCTTTATATGTTGATTGTTTGATTTTCACCCTCATTCAGCAAATGGAAACAAAAACCACATATAACAGGTAGTTCAGCACTCTAGCTCTCCCTACTGAGAGTACAGACCGCGCGTGGCTGTGTGAGTAAAAAAGGTTGGGCATACATTCATTTTCAAATAATGTTGATTCAGAAAGTATGATGAAAAACAAATCTTATTTTTGAAAATTTCAAAGTTCTGTGAAAAGCCATTCTGCTTCTCACAAACCTTATTCTTTCTTGCCATAGTAAAAATATTATTCTTCAATATGGTATTGAGTCCTGAATTTTCAGTTAGGTTGAATAATAAGTCTCAGATTGTTAATATACAATAAATAGAAATTAATAATAGCTACTGTAGAATGATTTCATGTCTGAGAACATTTCCCCTATTATTAATATCATTTTTGGGTTTTCCATTAAATATAAATTTGGAAAACGGATACTTAACCACCATGTTGTACTGTTCTCTGGGATATTACAGAAGAAGAAAGAATGTTTAGCACACTTCCAAAGGTTGGTAGTAGAACTGCAGCCAGTAGGGAGCTAGTAGAGATACCTGAATTTAACTTCAGACTGTGCTATTGCTGGATAGGTAACCTAGGACAAAAATTCTGGTGCTTTCTCTGGGCGTCTATTTCTGCTCTGTAAAATAAAGAGGTGTCTTAATCCATTTTGTGCTAAAACGGAATACCACAGACTGTGAAATTTATAAAGAAAAAAATTTATCATAGTTCTGGAGGCTGGGAAATCCAATAGCAAGGTGCCAGCATCTTGCAAGGGCCTTCTTGCTGCATCACCCCATGGTAGAAGGTAAAAGGAAAAGAGAACATGAGAGAAAAAGATTAGATAGATAGATAGATAGATAGATAGATAGATAGATAGATAGACAGATAGATATATAGATTGCAAGAGGGGCTGAACTCACTTTTTCTTCCTTTTTTTTTTTTTTTTTTTTTAAGAGCCAGGATCTTGCTCTTTCACCCAGGTTGGAGTGCAGTGGCACCATCTGGCTCACTAAACCTCCAGTTTCTGGGCTCAAGCGATTCTCCTGCCCCAGCTCCCCAAGTAGTTGGAACTACAGGTTTGAGATACCATGCCAAGTTATGTTTTATTTTATTATTTTTTGTTTTTTATTTTTGTATTTTTTAGAGGTGAGGTCTCACCTGGCCTCAAGTGATCCACCCACCTCAGCCTCCTAAGGTGTTGGGATTATAGGTGTGAGTCTCTGCACATGGTCTCACTTTTATAACAAGCCCACTTTCTGTAACTAACACACTTCTGAGGTAATGGCATTAATTCACTTATGAGACCAGGACCCTCATGATCAAATCGTCTAATTTAGGCTGCACTTTCCAAGGGTGTTGTACTTCTATTAAGTTTTCAACACATGAGCTTTGTGGAACACACTCAAAGCATAGTGAGGGGTTAAAGTAGATTATTTTTAGAGACTTTTCCAGTTCTAAAATTAAATAATACAATTTTTAAAAGCTCAGGTTAACCTCATTTCTATTTTCTTTCCTGCCTATTTCACAATAATCAACATTGTCATCTAATAAGAGTTGGAAGCCAGCAAGAGCTAATACTTGGATTCTGCATGATTTTTCTTTCTCTGATAGTATGGAGGCTCTTGTCTAGAGGATATAGTATAAGATTCAAGCAACCTGAAATCTCTGAGCCAACTGAGAGATTAAGGCTTGTCCTAGAGATCTGTGTGAAGCTAAAGCAAGTTTCGTATGAATAAGAGGTAAAATATGTTGTGTAAATCACTGAATTTTGGGAGTTGATTGTTACTGGATAATATCCTAGCTCATCCCAATATTGTTAGAGATATTATTGCTCCCCTTTCATAGGTTAGAAAATAGGTCCATGAGAGATTAATTGGTTTTTCCAAAGGCACACATTTATTAAATGGTAGAGTCAGATTTTAAAATTGTAGTTTAGTTCTTCATTCTTAATCATAACAGACACATATTTTCTATATTTTAATTAATTAATTTTTTAATTGTACTTTAGGTTCTGAGGTACATGTGCAGATCATGCAGGATTGTTGCTTAGGTACACACATGGCAATGTGGTTTGCTGCCTCCATCCCCCTGTCACCTACATCTGGCATTTCTCCCCATGTTATCCCTCCCTGACCTCCCCACCCCACTGCTGTCCCTTCCTTGGCCCCCCCAACAGACCCCAGTGTATGATGCTCCCCTCCCAGTGTCCCTGTGTTCTCATTGTTCACCACCCGCCTATGAGTAAGAACATGTGGTGTTTGATTTTCTGTTATTGTGTCAGTTTTCTGAGAATGATGGTTTCCAGATTCATCCATGCCCCTACAAAGGACACGAACTCATCATTTTTTATGGCTGCGTAGTATTTCATGGTGTATATGTGCCAAATTTTCCTTGTCTAGTCTATCATCAATGGGCATTTAGGTTGGTTCCAGGTCTTTGCTATTGTAAATGGTGCCTCTATGAACATATGTGTGCATGTGTCTTTATAAAAGAACAATTTATAAACCTTTGGGTGTATACCCAGTAATGGGATTGCTGCGTCAAATGGAATTTCTATTTCTAGGTCCTTGAGGAAGCCCCACACTGTCTTCCACAATGGCTGAACTACGTTACACTCCCACCAACAGTGTAAAAGTGTTCCTATTTCTCCACATCCTCTCCAGTATCTGTTGTCTCCAGATTTTTTAATGACTGCCATTCTAACTGGGGTGAGATGGTATCTCAGTGTGATTTTGATTTGTATTTCTCTGATAATCAGTGATGATGAGCATTTATTCATATGTTTGTTGGCCTCATGTATGTCTTCTTTGGAAAAGTGTCTGTTCATATTCTTTGCCCACTTTTGGATGGGCGTGTTTGTTTTTTTCTTGTAAATCTGTTTGAGTTCTTTGTAGATTCTGGATATTAGCCCTTTTGTCAGATGGGTAGATTGCAAAAACTTTTTCCCATTCTGTTGGTTGCTGGTTCACTCTAATGATTCTTTTGCCGAACAGAAGCTGTGTAGTTTAATTAGGTCTCATTTGCCTATTTTGGCTTTTGTTGCCAATGCTTTTGGTGTTTTAGTCATGAAGTCCTTGCTATGCCTATGTCCTGAATGGTTTCGCCTAGGTTTTCTTCTAGGGTTTTTATGGTGTGAGGTCTTATGTTTAAGTCTTTAATCCATCTGGAGTTAATTTTAGTGTAAGGTGTCAGGAAGGGCTCCAGTTTCTGCTTTCTATATATAGCTAGCCAGTTATCCCAACACCATTTATTAAACAGGGAATCCTTTCCCCATTGCTTGTTTTTGTCTGGTTTGTCAAAGATCAGATGGTTGTAGATATGTTGTGTTGCCTCCAAGGCCTCTGTTCTGTTCCTTTGGTCTATATCTCTGTTTTGGTACCAGTACCAAGCTGTTTTGATTACTGTAGCCTTGTAGTATAGTTTGAAGTCCAGCAGTGTGATGCCTCCTGCATGGAATGTTTCTCCATCTCTTTGTGTCCTCTCTTATTTCCTTGAGTAGTGGTTTGTATTTCTCCTTGAAGAGGTCCTTTACATCCTTCGTTAGTTGTATTCCTAGGTATTTTATTCTCTTTGTAGCAATTGTGAATGGGAGTTCATTCTTGATTTGGCTCTTTGTTAGTCTGTTATTGGTGTATAGAAATGCTTGTGATTTTTACACATTGATTTTTTATCCTGAGACTTTGCTGAAGTTGCTTATCAGTTTAAGGAGATTTTGGGCTGAGATGATAGGATCTTCTAAATATATAATCATGTCGTCTGCAAATAGAGACAGTTTGATTTCCTCATTTCCTAATTGAATACTTTTATTTTTTTTTTCTTACCTAATTGCTTTGGCTAGAACTTCCAATACTGTATTGAATAGGAGTGGTGAGAGAGGGCATCCTTGTCTAGTGCCAGATTTCAAAGGGAATGCTTGCAGTTTTTGCCCATTCAGTATGATATTGGCTGTAGGTTTGTCATAAATAGCTTTTATTATTTTGAGATATGTTTCTTCAATACCTAGTTTATTGAGAGTTTTTAGCATAAAGAGTTGTTGAATTTTTTCGAAGGCTTCTTTATCTATTGAGATGATCATGTGGTTTTTGTCTTTGGTTCTGTTTATGTGATGGATTACGTTTATAGGCTTGCTTATGTTGAACCAGCCTTGCATCCCCAGGATGAAGCCTGATTGTGATGGATAAGCTTTTTGATGTGCTGTTGCAGTCAGTTTGCCAGTATTTTATTGAAGATTTTTGCACCTATGTTAATCATGGATATTGGCCTGAAGTTTTTTTTGTTGAGTCTCTGCCAGGTTTTGGTATCATAAAATAATTTGGGAAGGATTCCCTCTTTTTGTATTGTTTGGAATAGTTTCAGAAGGAAATAATTTAAATAAAATAATTTGGGAAGGATTCCCTCTTTTTGTATTGTTTGGAATAGTTTCAGAAGGAATGGTATCAGCTCCTCTTTGTATATATGGTAGAATTCAGCTGTAAACCCATCTGGACCTGGACTTTTTTTGGTTGATAGGCTATTATTTGCTGCCTCAACTACAGCCCTTGTTATAGGTCTGTTCAAGGTTTCAACTTTTTCTTGGTTTAGGTTTGGGAGGGTGCAAGTGTCCAGGAATTTACCCATTTCTTCCAGGTTTACTGGTTTATGTGCATAGAGTTGTTTGTAATAATCTCTGATAGTAGTTTGCATTTCTGTGGAATTGGTGGTGATATCCCCTTTTTCATTTTTATTGCATCTATTTGATTCTTCTGCCTTTTCTTTTTTTATTAACCTGGCTAGCAGATGGTCTATTTTGTATATCTTTTCAAAAAACCAGCTCCTGGATTTATTGATTGTTTGAAGGGTTCTTTTTTTGTCTCTATCTCCTTCAGTTCTGCTCTGATCTTAGTTATTTTTTGTCCTCTGCTAGCTTTTGAGTTTTTTTGATCTTGCTCCTCCAGCTCTTTCAATTTTGACAATAGCGTGATGATTTTAGATCTTTCCTCAATTCTCTGGTGGGCGTTTATTGCTATGAATGTCCCTCTACACACTGCTTTAAATGTGTCCCAGAGATTCTCCTATGTTGTGTCTTTGTTCTCGTTGGTTTCAAAGAACATCTTTATTTATGCCTTGATTTCATTGTTTATCCAGTTGACATTCAGGAGCAGGTTGTTCAGTTTCCGTGAAGTTGTGGGGTTCTGAGCTGGTTTTTTAATTCTGAATTCGAATTTGATTGCACTGTGGTCTGAGAGACTGTTTGTTATGATTTCCATTCTTTTGCATTTGTTGAGGAGTGATTTAGTTCCAATTATGCGGTCAATTTTAGTGTAGGTGCAATGCAGTGCTGAGAAGAATGTATGTTTTGTGGATTTGGGGTGGAGATTTCTGTAGACATCTAGTAGGTTCACTTGGTCCAGATCTGAGTTCAAGTTTTAGATATCGTTATTAATTTTCTGTCTCATTGATCTGTCTAATATTGACAGTGGAGTGTTAAAGTCTCCCATTATTATTGCGTGGGAGTCTAAGTCTCTTTGTAGGTCATTAAGAACTTGCTTTATGTACCTGAGTGCTCCTGTATTGGGTGTGCATATATTTTGGGTAGTTAGCTCTTCTTGATGCATTGCTCCTTTTACTGTTATGTAATACCCTTCTCTTTTGATCTTTGTTGGTTTAAAGTCTATTTTATCAGATACTAGGATTGCAACTCCTGCTTTATTAGCTCTCCATTTACTTGGTAGATCTTCCTCCATCCCTTTATTTTTAGCCTATGTGTGTTCTTACACCTGAAATGGGCGTCCTGAATACGGTATTCCAATGGGTCTTGACTTTTTATCTTATTTGCCCATCTGTGTCTTTTGATTGGGGCATTTAGCCCATTTACATTTAAGGTTAAGATTGTTATGTGTGAATTTGATCCTGCCATTTTGATGCTAGCTGGATGTTTTTCCTGTTAGTTGATGCATTTTGTTCATTGTGTCGATGGTCTTTACCATTTGGTACATTTTTGAGGTGGCTGGTACTGGTTGTTCCTTTCCTTGCTTAGTGCTTCTTTCAGGACCTCTTGTAAGGCAGGCCTGATGGTGATGAAATCTCTCAGCAATTGCTTATCTGTAAAGGATTTTATTTCTCTTTCACTTATGAAGCTTAGTTTGGCTGGATATGAAATTCTGTGTTGAAAGTTCCTTTCTTTAAGATTGTTGAATATTGGCCCACACTCTCTTCTGGCTTGGAGGGTTTCTGCGGAGATATCTTCTGTGAGTCTGATGGGCTTCCCTTTATGGGTAATCCGATCTTTCTGGGTGCCCATAGCATTTTTTCCTTCATTTCAACCCTGGTGAATCTGAAGATTATGTGCCTTGGGGTTGCTTTTCTTGAGGAATATCTTTGTGGTGTTCTCTGTATTTCCTGGACTTGAATGGTGGCCTGCCTTGCTAGGTTAGGGAAGTTCTCCTGGATAATATCCGGAAGAGTGTTTTCCAGCTTGGATTCATTCTCTCTGTCACATTCAGGTACACTTATCAAACGTAGATTAGGTCTTTTCACATAATCCCATATTTCTTGGCAGCTTTGTTCATTTCTTTTCACCCTTTTTTCTCTATTCTTGCCTTCTCATTTTATTTCATTGAGCTGATCTTCAGTCTCTGATATCCTTTCTTTTGCTTGTTCGATTCAGCTATGGAAACTTGTGTATGCTTTGCAAAATTCTCGTGCTGTTTTTCAACTCCATCAGGTCATTTATATTCTTCTCTAAGCTGTTTATTCCAGTTAGCATCTCATCTAACCTTTTTTCTAGGTTCTTAGTCTCTTTGCATTGGGTTAGCCCATGTTCTTTTAGCTCTGAGAAGTTTGTTATTACCCACCTTCTGAAGCCTGTTTCTGTCAGTTCATCAGATTAATTCTCCAACTATCTTTGATCCCTAGCTGGTGAGGAGTTGTGATCCCTTGGAGGAGGGGGTGTTCTAGTGTTTGGTGTTTTCATCCTTTTTTCGCTGGTTTCTTCCCATCTTAGTGGCTTTATCTACCTGTCGTCTTTGTAGTTGGTGACTTTCGGATGCGGTCTCTGAGTGGACGTCCTTTTTGTTGATGTTGAAGCTATTTCTTTCTGTTTCTTAGTTTTCCTTGTAACAGTCAGGCCCTTCTGCTGCAGGACTGCTGGATGTCCACTCCAGACTCTGCTTGCCTGGAGATCACCCGTGGGGGCTGCAGAAAAGTAAGGTTTGCAGCCGGTTTCTTCTTCTGCTACCTTCGTCCTGAAGCTCTCTTCATTCCAGAGACCTCGGCCTGATGTCGGTCTGAGCTCTCCTTTATGAGGTATCACTTTGTGTATATGGGTGTCGGGGAGCTGCTTGAGGAGCCAGTCTGTCCCTTATAGGAGCCCAAGTGCTGTGCTGGGAGCTCCTTTGTTCCATGCAGAGCTGCTGGGCAGGTACCTTTAAGTCTACTGCAGCAGAAGTCATAACTACCTCTTTTCCCAGGTGCAACAGATACATAGTTTCAAGTAACTCCCTTTTAGCTCTTGGAAACACTTTCAATGAATGTTAATAATCATAAAGTTTTATTTCTGCTTTCACATCTTGCAAAGAATGTTTGAAATTTCTCATTGTATAAAATTTAATTTTCAGTATTTTACCAGCTTTTATGTTTTATAATGTATTTTATATATATCTATAACATATATAAATAGGTTTTTAATGCATTATATGTATTATAAAACATAAAAGTTGGTGAAAGATTGTTTGTAAATTGTATTTATGAACATTATTATATATGAGTGATGAGTTTCTTGAAAATTGTAAACCCTCTCTTAGCCATAATTTTATTTTCTTTAAAATATCCTCCTGAGGGGGGGAAAAACCACTCTCAATGCCTTTTAAATAACCAGAATAACTTTTAGGAGATCATGAAGAAAAATTTCTAAGAGATTTTTTGTGCCTTAAAATTTTTTTTTTTTTTTTTTTTTTTTTTTTTTTTTTTTTTCTGAGACGGAGTTTCGCTCTTGTTACCCAGGCTGGAGTGCAATGGCGCGATCTCGGCTCACCGCAACCTCCGCCTCCCGGGTTCAGGCAATTCTCCTGCCTCAGCCTCCTGAGTAGCTGGGATTACAGGCACGCGCCACCATGCCCAGCTAATTTTTTGTATTTTTAGTAGAGACGGGGTTTCACCATGTTGACCAGGATGGTCTCGATCTCTTGACCTCGTGATCCACCCGCCTCGGCGTCCCAAAGTGCTGGGATTACAGGCTTGAGCCACCGCGCCCGGCCTTAAAAATTTTTATTCAGTTCCTGTGAGTGAATTTTTGTTCCTCTGTCTCACTTATAATAGAACTTTATGTCTTCATTGATTGTAAATTCTGTCTTTAAATTTGTTAATGCAAATTTACATTAATTGAAATAAAAGTTATGGTTATGCCAGAACAGCTTAGGTGAAGACATTTATTTTTATCCCACGGCTTCTTTGGCTACTTTGAAACATGTACTATGTTGTTTGACAGTTCGTAATGGCATAATATGCCATTACGTAATGGCATAACCTACAGAGTGCTAAATTACAGAAATTTTACAGAAATAAATTGCAGACAATTTAAACAACCTACAGAAAATTACATGGCAGTAATTCCATTAGGCTTTTAGTTTATGAAGCCCTGATGTAGTTATATCTTTGCAAAGCACTTACTTCTCTAAAAGTCCGTACTATATCTGAAAATTCTCAGAGCATGATATCTGAAAATCCTCAAAGAATAGGAAATAGTGTAAAAAGTTATAGTTTAATATTATAAAATACCATTCTTAGCAATGTGGGGTTTGACAATAAAAAAATTACCACAAGACCAAATGAAATGATTTAATTTTGTTCTATAAAAATAAATAAAACATCACAGATAAAGTTAATCATGAAAGCTTTTTTTTCTTTTCTGTTTTTAGAAATAGAGTGTTATACACCCAAAATATTTTAGATTACTGGTTTAGCATAAAATGCTTACAAGCTTATCAACAATTCTCAAGTGCAGGATCCATAAATTATTCAATTTCACACATAAAACATATAAATAAAATTTATATTTTATAAATAAAAATACATGAGTACACAAATTTATACTTATAATAATTATATATATATATATCTACATTATATAAAATACACGCATACTCTGCTCCAACTGATAGTTTTTCCAAAAAATGAGTAGGAATTTAGCATCATAGGAGAACGCAAATGCTTGATTTATTTTATTTTTTTTCAATGATACATTGAAAATGTATCCTTGATGAGTATTTGGGTTGGTTCCAAGTCTTTGCTATTGTAAACAGTACCACAATAAACATATGTGTGCATGCGTCATAGGTTTATAATCCTTCGGGTATATACCCAGTAATGGGTTTGCTGGGTCAAGTGGTATTTCTGTATCTAGATCCTTGAGGAATTGCCACACTGTCTTCCACAATGGTTTCACTAATTTATACTCCCAACAGTGTAAAAGCATTCCTACTTCACATCCTCTCCAGTATCTGTTGTCTCCAGATGTTTTAATGATCGCCCTTCTAACTGGCGTGAGATGATATTTCAGTGTGGTTTTGATTTGCATTTCTCTAATGACCAGTGATGATGACCATTTTTTCACACATTGGTTGGCTGCATAAATGTATTTGCCCACTTTTTGATGTGTTGTTTGTTTTTTTTCTTGTAAATTTGTTTTAGTTCTTTGTAGATTCTGGATATTAGCCTTTTGTCAGATGGGTAGCTTGCAAAAATTTTTTCCCATTCTGTTGGTTGCCAGTTCACTGTAATGATTGTTTCTCTTGCTGTTTAGAAACTCAAACCATCATTCTCAGCAAACTGACACAAGAGCAGAAAATCAAACACCGCATGTTCTCACTCATAGGCAGGTGTTGAACAATGAGAACACATGGACACAGGGAGGGGAGCACTACACACTGGGGTCTGTTGGGGGGAAATGGGGGAGGGATGGGAGGTGGGGAGGTGGGGAGAGATAGCGTGGAGAAATGCCAGATACAGGTGAAGGGGAAGAAGATAGCAAATCACATTGCCATGTGTGTACCTGTGCAAAAATCTTGCACGTTCTTCACATGTACCCCAAAACCTAAAATGCAATAAAAAAAAAAGAAGTTCTTAAGTTTAATTAGATCCTGTGTGTCTATTTTGGCTTTTGTTGCCATTGCTTTTGGTGTTTTAGTCTTGAAGTCCTTGCCTATGCCTATGTCCTGAATGATATTGCCTAGGTTTTCTTCTAGACTAGATAAAGAAAATGTGGCACATGTATACCATGGAATACTATGCAGCCATAAAAAATGATGAGTTCATGTCCTTTGCAGGGAGATGGATGAATCTGGAAACCATCATTCTCAGCAAACTGACACAAGAACAGAAAACCAAACACCACATGTTCTCACTTAGAAATGGATGTCGAACAATGATAACCCATGGTCACAGGGAGGGGAACATCAGACACTGGGGTCTGTTGTGGGTGGGGGTCTAGTGGAGGGATGGCAGGTGGTGGAAAGAATGGGGAGGGATAACATTAGGAGAAATACCTGATGTAGGTGACAGGGAGATGGAGGCAGCAAACCGCCATGGCATATGTATACCTATGTAAAAATCGTGCAAGTTCTGCACATGTACCCCAGAACTTAAAGTATAATAATAATAGTAACAATAAAGAAAATTTATAATATATAGTAATAAATATAAATCATAAACATTGTGTCATTAAAAACCTACAACAGCTTAACACTATGTAAGTACTATGAGTAAGGACAAAATAATTTCACATGGCTGTAAGTCAAAGAGACTTTTTTGGTGAACATAATCTTTAGAAATATGATTAATATACTGTCAGTTCAAAGACAGTAGTTGACATTTGTGGGGATTGTTTTAAAGCTCTCTCAAAAGGGAAATTACATAATTTTCTTTTTTTTAACTGATGCCATGGATAAGACACAAAAACGTTAAAGATATGTGTGCATGCTTGTAAAAGTAGAACAGCTTGAGAGAAAAAGTTACTCATTAGTGGGTGTTGTTTATTCAATTTTAATAATACTCATTTCTGGACATGAATCTTGACCACAGTAGTTACGTAACTTCCACCTAGCCATATAATAGACATATCTGGAGGATAGATTTTATATAGCGCTGTGTGAAGATGTTAAATAGATTGGGAATGACTAAAACCATTCCATAGAATAAAAATGTAAGTAATATACAGCCATCCTAAACGTAATAATATACTATAAACATTCACTCATTCATTCCTTTATAAACATCAATTTGAGTGTCTAGTGATCAGACAATGTACATTAGTGGTAAACAAAATTGTAGTTCCTGTCCTTGTGAATCTTGCAATGAAATCATTTTTCATCTATCACCTTCCTTAAATTCTTCTTTTTGAAAATAACCTCTCATTCCATGGGGCTCAATATAATAAATGATTAATGCTTGGGATGAGAATGTTCTGATGCCAAAAAATAAAAATTGACTAAACCTTAAATTAGTAATGTGGTAATGAAGGGGAAACCCTTGTACCTTATTGTGAGGTACACTTGAGTTGCAAGATTTCAAAGAAATTCTTTCAGTATCTCAGTATTTCAAGAATAGAATATTACCATGAGCTAATTGCTATCACTACAAATGATATGCAAGGGAGTGCTATTGATTTTTAGTTAGTTTTTTTTTTTTTTTATTAGAGAGCTGGTAAAAACTGCTATGTAGTTATGAGAATAGTTTTCAGTTCTGATATAGTCCCTTTCTCTTCATCTTGCATAGTCTATATCATGTTGATCCTTGATGATTATGTACCATCCCCTGCACCCTCATTAGTTCTGCCCCATACCAGGATATGTTGGGATATTGCTTCTTTTTAAAGGATGCCTTTCTTAGCATTTTGAGAATTATTTCAGTCTCTACATCTACAATTGCTCAAAGTTTGCTTTAAGTACCAAAAGTTAATCAATCATGTTCTCAAAGATAGTTGCTCTTTCCAATCCTTTACAAAATGAATGACATACATTGCCCTGGGAATAACTTCTCTCTGTGCCAAGTGCTATAGCTTTGCTTTTTAAACTGAGCACTCTGTGTACTCTTTAAGTGTCATTATCTTGTCTTGGGGTGATATCTGGAGCATGTAATGGAAAATATGTTTTATCTTATGTCTTGCAGCAAAAAGGTAATTGTGCGATTAAGGACTAAACTTTCCTCACTAGGTTAAACAAGGACTTTGAAAGATTTCTTGGTTTATTTTAGGGGTTGGCAAATTATGACTTTTTTTTGTAAATAAAGTTTTATCAGAACACAGCCACATCCATCCATTCCTTTACTTTTTCTTAAACGGCTGCATTCAAGCTACAACAATAGGGTTGAACTCTGAATTGCTCTGAAAGGAGCTATGTGAACAAAAAGAAAAATATTTACTATCTGGCCCTTTTCAAAAAACATTTTGTTTATTCTTGGTTTGTATGAAGGAGGAACATTTCTATGTAAAATTATCTCTGATTGGTAGAATGTTTGGGTAATTTGTGAGATTCAGATATATCCAAACACCCTGTCTATTCTAAAATACATAATAATATGCTGTATTATATAATAAAATATTTATGTTTATACATAAATTATGTTTAATTGTTAATAATAACATTAATGGTAACAATATCAACAGCTAATATTTCAGTTCTTATAATGTGCTAGACTTTCTTCTAAGTTATTTACATGTATTAAGTAATATACTTTGACAATCTTATGATATGAGTTTTAGGTTTAGCCCCATTTTCCAGACAGAGGAACTGAGGCAGAGATTAAATAACCAACTGATAGCCACACTGCTGGTAGATGAAGGGGTTAGGATTGAATCTGATTATTCAGAGACAAAACCCTGGCTTATAGGGACAATATGGCAGGTACTTTATTTTTATTTTTCTGCCCTATTCTTTATATTTCTTGCCTTTGCCAACATACCATGAGCCTCAATAAATAAGAGTGATTGCTAGGGAAGAGAACTTCTTGAGGCAATACACATTTTACAGTTCCTAAATCAGCAGGTGGCGTCTTGTTATTTCTTTTTATTTATTATCACTGAGCTCCAAGGTTTTACAAAAATTACCTCAATAGTTTCTAGTTTCCTAAGAAAAAGTTGTTTTATCCAAACTCTACACCTAAGATGTTAAAGCATGCAAGCAAAATCATTTGTTCAAGATGATACTGCACTTCAGTTACAGGTGTAAATTAAGTTGCTCTCCCTCATTTTCCTCATGCCTTGTCTACTGACAAGGGTGGAAGTGTCTCTAAGATATGTAGTGAGAAATATCCCTGGTATTGGGTGTATTCAGGAGTACAGTGGTGCAATCATGACTCATTGCAGCCTCGACCTGCCAAGCTCAAACCATCCTCCCACCACAGTTTTTGATTTCTGTGTAGAGACAAGGTCTCACTATGTTGCCCAGGCTGGTCTTGAACTCCTGGGCTCAAGTGATCTTCCTGCCTTGGCTTCCAAAGTGCTGGAATTATAGGAATGAGCCACTATGCCCAACATTTAGGTGCATTTGAAGTGAAACAGTTATTCATGAAAGATTTCTAAAATTTTAAATTAAAGAAAAACATGATAAACACTTAAAAATAAGAGTTCTGAAAAGATGAAAAGTGATATAAATTATCTAGTTACTGTAGTAGAAAAGTTGGAATCTGATAACCCAGATGTCTCATCGTGGATTTCTTTGAATCCTTCAACAAGTCACTTAATCTATTGCTGAATTCTACTATCTTTATAAACAGAATCATATCTATCTTGAAGAACTTTTAAAGCTCAGATGAAAAGCTTCATAAGAGCTTCAAATAAATGATGATGAGTTTCTGGTGTTATTTTCATAATGAGCAGTTCTTTTTGAAGTGAAACACAGTACTGTAATAAGCTCTAGGTTCTCTGGTAGATGGCAACAAGAAGAGAAGCGGTTGTGGTATGTCCGTCTCTTTCCTTTGCTTCCATTTCTGATGCAGATCAGAATAACGAAAGTCACTGTAAACACAATTAAATTCTCCATTTGATGCTCAGATTAATAAGCTTTGCAATGAAAAGAAAAGAAAGAAAGGGAAAAGGAGGTGATAGGGAAAGAGACAGACAAAAGGAGAGAGAGAGAGAAGAGAAGACAGAAAAGAGAAGGAAGAAAGAGAATACATAGTAGACTTGGAATTAGGTATTTGGACTTAAGGTATTAGTATTTGGAGCTGAGCCAAAGTTGCTTTAAATTTTGACAGATTTCGTTATATGCCTATCACAAAGCTGTGCCAATAATGGTAGCACCAACTCAAACATATTAAGAATGCCAATTTTTTCCACATCCTCACCGGTACTAAGCATTGTGGAAGTTTTTTTTAAAATATTTTTTGTCAATATGCTAGGTTAAAAGAATATTAATTTAGAGGATTCTGAGATGATGGCAGACTAAGAAGCACCAGGAATCTGTGTGCCCACATGTACAGCAACTGACTGGAAGAATCTGTCAAATGTATTTATTTTGGAACTCTGAAGTTTATTAAAGGCTTGCAACTGCCAGAGGAAGTGTTGGATGATAAAGTGTGGTTCATATCAGTCAATTTCAGCTCGTAGCACAGTAGAAGCTACCCATATGCTGAGCTCTGTGGCAAGAAACTGTGCTCCTGGAGCAGCTTGTACACACAACCCTTGCAGAGGAGTCAGGGTTAACAAAAAAAGACCCTGTTCTCCAGATACTGAGGATCTGTGCTGTGATTGCTGATTGCTGCTTTTGATCACAGAGGTACAGACAAAAAGATGGGTGGCCATTATTGCTACACCTCCCTTTATTGCAAGCTCCTTTCTTTCTGACTGAAATGACTTTCCAGAAAGTTAGGCCAGTGTACCTTTTTTGCCTTCACCCTTTATTTTTATTTTTTCCCCCTTTATGGGAGCCAGACATTAAATACTAGGACATTCAAAAGCAACTGTATATATAGGGAAAGTTAGAAAGTAACCATGCATGCTCAAAGAAAGGTGCAGGCTCAGGAAAATCTCAGAAGACCTTAGGTTTACACATTAGGCTGATATGTGGCACAAAACCAGCCTACAACAATCTGTAAAACAAAAACAATAAATAAAAGCAACAACAAAAAAGCAGAAAATCCTGGGGAAGGGAATAATCTGATTTCCAAAGTTAGCACTTTATTACATGCAAATGTCCAGTTTTCAGTGAGAAAAAAAACCCACAAAGCATACAAAACAAAAAAAACAGAAACGAAACAAACAAAAACAGGAAACTATCACCCATTCAAAGGAAAAAAATAAATCAGCAGAAACTATTCCTGAAAAATACCTGATAGTAGGTCTATTAGACAAAGACTTGGAAATAATGGTCTTAAAGATATTCAAAGAACTAAAGAAAGATGTGGAAAAATTTAGGAAATAACATATGAACAAAATGCAAACATCAATAAGGAGATAGAAAAGCTAAAAAGAAACAAAACAATCTGGAGCTAAAAAAACACTGTAACTGAAATGGGAAAATTTCTAGAAGGATTTAAAGACAATAAAAAGTCAGCAAACTTCAAAATAGGGTAATTGAAATTATTGGGGAAGAGAAGAAAAATGGTTTCAGAAAAATGAACAGAGCCTAAGGGACCTGTGAGACACCATCAAGCAAAACAGCATACACACACTGAGGGTTCCAGAAAGAAAATAAAAAGAAGAGGAAAGAGAGAATATTTGAAATAATAATGGTTTAAAACTTCCCAAATTGGATGGAAGACACAAATATGAATATTAAGGAAACTCTACAAACTCTAAGTAAGATGAACTTAAAGGTACTCACATTGAGATACATTATAATCAAATTTTCAAATGCTAAAGACAAAGACTCTTGAAAGCAATTAGAAATGACTCTTCACATATAAAAACTGATCAATCAGATAATGAGTAGATTTCTCATCCAAAACCTTGGAGACCTGAAGGCAGTGGACTGATAGATTAGAAGTACTAAAGGGAAAAGAAACAAAATCCTGTCAACTAAGAATCTTATATCCAGCAAAATTGTCCTTCAAACATGAGGGGGAAGTTAAAGACATTCTCAGATAAGCAGAAGCTTGAGAGAGTACACTAGCACTTGACCTGCCCTACTAGACATGCTCCAGAGTCTTTCAGGATGAAATGAAGGGACACTAGACAGTAATGCACAGTCATCTGAATAAATAAAGTTCTCAGTAAAGATGAATATATTGGCAACTTAAAAAGCTACTATTGCAATAGCAGTTTGTAACTCCACTTTTTGTTTTGTGCATGATTTAAGAGACTAATACATTTAAAAAAACAATTATTAGTCTAAAATGAAGTGTTATGTAACTTTGGCTTATAACTACATTTTTAAATTAAGTAACTAATGCATTTAAAAGGATGATGAGTTTCTATACTTTTTGGTATGCAGTGTTTAAAGTTGTAATTTTGAGACATCAGCAGTCAAAAGGGGTAAAGAAAGAATTGTTTGATGAGCAGGAGTTTTGCATGTTACTGAAATTAAGCTCAAATTTAATAAAATTCAAGTTAGAAAGTTACAGTGTTGTAACTTTAGGATGTTAAATGTAATCCCCATGGTAAGCAGAAAGAAAACAGCTATAGAATATATACAAAAGAAAATAAGAAAGAAACTTAAATATTTCAAACATAAAAAATTAAACACAAGACAGTAATGCAAGAAATAAGGAACAAAAAGCTATGAGGCATATAGAAAACACCTAGCAAAATGACAGAAGTCCCTCCTAATAGATAATTACTTTAAATGTAAATATGTTAAATTCACCAATCAAAAGATGGAAACTGCAGAATGGATTTTTAAAACCATATTCAATTCTACAGTAGTCTCACTTTAGAACCAAAGACACAATAGGTAAAAGTGAAAGGTTGGAAAAAGATATTTCATGCAAATAGTAAGAAAAAAGAGAGCAGACTATTGTAATCCCAGACTACAGGGACATGAAATAAAAAAAAAGATGCTTACAAGAGACAAAAAAGGACTTTGTATGTTAATAAAAGTGTCAATACAACAAGAATACATAACAATAAAAAACATTTATACACCTAATATCAGACCATCAAAATTTACAAAGCCCAAACTCAAAGAATTGTAGGAACAGATAGGCATCTCTACAATAATAGTTAAGACTTCATTACTATACTTTCAACATGGATACAGCAACCAGACAGAAGATAAATAAATTTAAAACATAGATATCAGAAAAAGTACCTTCTATGATCACAATGAGGTAAAGTTAGAAATTAACAGAAGTAAAACCACAAGAAAATTCACAAAGTTGTAGAAATTAAACAGCATATTCTTAAGCAATCAATACATCAAAGATGAAAAACCACAAGGGAAATTAGCAAATATTTGGAGATAAACAAAAATGAAATCACAACATATCAAATTTATGGGATATAGCAAAAGCAGTTCTAAGGAAAAAATTTGGAACCATAAATGCTTTCATTAAAAAGGAGAGATCTCAAATCAAAAACCTAATTTATAACTTACGGAACTAGGTAAAAATAAAGTAAACCTGAAGCTAACAAAAGAAAGGAAATCATAAAAATTGAAACAGAGATAAAAAACACTCTCCCATAATTAAAAATATTCAACAAACTAGGAATGGAAGAAAACTATCTTAACATAATAAAGGCAATTTATGAAAATTCAGCAGAAAACATACTCCATTATGGAAGACTTAAACACTTTCCTGTAAGATCGGGAACAAAAAAAAGATGGCTGCTTTCACTTTCTATTCAACATTGTACTGGAAATGCTAGTCAGGGAAATTAGGCAAGAAAAAGAAATAAAAATTATCCAAATTGAAAAAGTAAAATTATCTCTGTTCACAAATAATATTATATGTAGAAAACCCAAAAGACTTCATAAAAACTGTTAAAGGAAATACATTCAGCAATGTAGCAGGATACAAAGTCAATACACAAAAATCAGTTGCATTTCTATACATTAACAAAATACAATCTAAAAAATTTTTTGAAAAATTTTATTCACAATAACATCAAAAAGAGTAAAATATTTAGGAACTGATCAAGGAAGTGAAAAAATTATACAACAAAAGTACAAAATATTGCTGAAAGAAATTAAAGATACGAATAAATGGAAACACATCCCAGGTTCATAAATTGAAATACTTGATATTGTTATGATGCCAGTATTACTCAGCATGATCTGCCAATTCAATCAATCACTATCAAAATTCTATTTGTGTGTGTGTGTGTGTGTGTGTGTGTGTAAATTTAAAAAGCCATGCTAAAATCCATATGGAATCTTAAGGGACCATGAATAGTCAAAGCAATCTTGAAAAAGAACAAAGCTGAAAAGCCCACACTTCCTATTACTAAAATAAGTATTTTAAGGAAAATTAATCTTTTCCTTTGGGACACATTATACTTTTAATATTTCACATTAAAACCATAAATTGCCATTATAAAGTGCTAATATAGCATTGCTTTAAAATTTTTTTTAAAAATTGTTGTAAAAACACATATAAAATTTACCATTTTAACACTTTTCAAGTGCACAATTTAGTTGTAAGTATATTCATATTGTTTTGAAACAGATATCTAAAAATTCATCTAGCAAAACTGAAACTCTGCCTATTAAACAACTTATCTTTTCCCCCTTTCTCCGCCTTCTGGTAATCAATATTCTACTTTCTGTCTTTATGAATTTGACCATTTTAGCTACCTCATATAAATGGAATCATACATTATTTGTCTTTTTACAACTGACTTATTTTACTTAGCATAGTATCCTCAAGATTCATCTACATTGTAGTATGTGACAGTATTTTCTTCCTTTTTAAGGCTGAATAATATTCCATCATATGTATGTATTTCATTTTATTAGTTTAATCTGCTGATGGACATTTGGGTAGCTTCCACCTTTTGGTTATTGTAAGTAGTGGTGCTATAAAAATTCATGTGCATATATCTGCTTTAAATTCTTTGGATATATATCCAGAAGTGGGATTACCTTGTCATGTAGTAGTTCTATTTTTAATTTTTAAAGGAATCGTATTGTTATTCAAACTGTTTGCACCATTTTATAGTCCCACCAACAATATGCATCCTTGCCAACGCTTGATATTTTCTTTTTTTGATAGTAGTCTTTGGTATCACTTTTTCATTTAAATTTTTACCAGTGAATTTATTTTGGTATAAGAGCTTAGAAAAGAACATTGTTTTATTTTTATTTCCCAAGAAGCTATTCAGTTACGCCAGCATAATATCTTTTCCCAATTGATTAGATATGACACCTTTAATATACAGGTATGTCTATTTATGACTTTCTTTTCTGTTCTACAGATTATTTTCTGTTGATTAATCCAAAAAATAATATTTTCCAATAAATTCCATTGAAGTAGAAATGATGTGTGCAAATAAGTGTGTAAATCAATGTGTTCACAGACTGAACTAACCTTGAATAGAAACACATTAGCAGAGTGTTTGAAGAGTATAGAAGCCGCATTGTTCTCCTTCTAGCTACTACCTTTCCTCCCTTAACCACTATGCTGATTTTTAATCTGTAATTATTGATTTGGTTTTCTTGTAATAATAATATACTTTTGTGTGTCTAGCTTCATTTGTTCAACATAATGTTTGTAAAATTTATTCATGTTTTGGAATACAGTGGTTTGTTCTTTCTCTTTGATGTATACTATTTAAGTTTAGGAACCTTCCGCAATTTATTTATTAATTCTACCACAGATGAACATGTGTGTTGTTACCAGTTAGGGGATATTGCAAAGAAATGCTGGTACATTTTACCTTTGCAAGCTAACCTGCAAAACTAATAAATCAGCTTGCCACAGTTTTTTGGCAAAAGATATAGAATTCCTGTTTCAGAAATAAAAGACTGCAATAGCAGTAGTCAAAATATTATTATTTTCTATTGCCAGTTTCCCAGCCCCAAATTCCTAAAGGAACAGGTGCAGAGGGCCAGGTAACATCTATACACACAGTAAGGGTGATGTTAGAGAAGAGGAATCCTGAGTTTAGGGAATGCAAATACAGTCATGTGCCCCATAGTGACATTTTGGTCATAATGAAGTTTCGTTCAGCAACAGACTGTGTTATAGAAAGGCGGTCCCATACGAACCAAACAGTTCCTGTTGCCTAGTGATACTGTAGCTGTCATAACATCATAGCACAATGCATTACTCACATGTTTTTGGTGATGCTAGTGTCATCATCAAAGAGTTTTTGTCTCTATTATTCTGTTTTTGGAAGAAAGGATGTCTGATTTTGTAGAGAAGAGTTGAATAAAATTATGTTTTCACCATCTTTGTTTGGAAGTCCCTTTAATAAATAGCTAATGTAAACAAACCTATTGTGCTGCCAATCC
The DNA here is from genome assembly GCF_009761245.1 of Sapajus apella. Classification (NCBI taxonomy): domain Eukaryota; kingdom Metazoa; phylum Chordata; class Mammalia; order Primates; family Cebidae; genus Sapajus; species Sapajus apella. Next base: position 13,921,286 of record NW_022436944.1, on the reverse strand, counting down.
TATACAAGTATAGTGGATACAGTTATATACAAGATATAATACTTGATAATAGTGATAAATGACTATGTTACTAGTTTATATATATACTGTACTATGATTTTAATTGTAATTTTAGATTTTACATATTCTACTTACAAAAAAGAAGTTAACTGTAAAACAGCCTCAGGCAGGTCCTTCAGGAGGTAATCCAGAAGAAGGCATTGTCATCATAAGAGATCACAATTCCATGCATGTTATTGTCCCTGAAAACTTCCAGGGCTACAAGATGTGGACATGGAAGGCAATGATGTTGATTCTGACCCTTTGTAGGCCTAGGCTAATGTATAGTGTTTTAGTTTTTTAAAAAGTTTAAGAAGTAAAAAATTTAAAATATAAGAAGTTTATAGAATAACTAAAGAAAATATTTTAGTTCAACTGTACAGTGTGTTTGCATTTTAAGTTGTTATTGCAAAAAGTCAAAAAGTGAAAAAATTTTAAAGTTTAAAAATTTACAGTAAGCTAAGATTAATTTATTATTGAATAAATAATTAAAAATAAATAAATCTAGGGTAGTCCAAGTGTACAGTGTATATAAAGTTACAGTGATGTACAGTAAAGTTCTAGGCCTTCATATTCACTCATCATTCATTCACTAACTCACCCAAAGCAACTTTCAGCCCTGCAAGCTTCATTCACAGTAAATGCCCTAAAGAAGTATACCATTTTATCGTTTATACCACCTATTTACTGTATCTTTTTAATGTTTAGATACACAAATATTTAGGCAAATATTGTGTTACAATTGCCTACAGTTTTCAGTACATTAACATATACAGTCACATGTTGTACAGGTTGGTAGCCTAAGAGGAACAGGCTGGACCATCTAGCCTAGGTGTGCAGTAGGCTATACTATCTAGGTTTGGGTAAACACAGTCTATGGTATTAGTATAATCCAGTGACAAAATTGCCTGAGGACACATTTCTTAGAACATATTCCTGTGGTTAAGTGACACCTGATTGCAATTTGTAATGAGAATACCTGCCCCTTAACTCTGGAGACACTATCCCTTTCTTCCAAGGCTGTAAGGAAATTTGCCCTTTACTTTAGAAGGAGGTAGTTTCTTTTTCTTCCCAGGCTGCTTGGTATACAAACCATACTGAAAAGAGAATCCATAAAAAAGGCAGTTGATGTTTTTTCTTGCAAAACATCCAGAAACATAAGAGACCCATGGAGAATTGCCTTCCCACAGGAATGGGAAAAGGTTATCCATTATTGGCATTACTGTTTAATATATCATTAATAATCTTAGCCAGTGCTATGAGGAAAAATACAGTTTGGAAAGGATGGATGTAAATTTAAAAATTATCATAATGTCCAGATGAAATGATCATAAACACAAAAGTACCCAAATAATTTGTAGATAAATTATAACAGCTACAAAAAGAATTCAATTGTTGGGTACAAGATCAATTTTTAAAAATCAGTAGCAGGAACAAACAACTTAAAAAACCTAATAACAGACTTATTTTATGATTTAATTTCTTGAAGCACTAGAAGTAATGAAGTATTTGAAGAATTAATTTAACCAGTAACACTCAAGCTCTACTTAGAGAAAACTTGAAAGTTTTAATAAAAAAGGCATAGAAGGTGATCTAAATAGATGAAGAGATTCCATGATTCTGGATAAAGTGACTTAGTATTAATTTGATATAAATTATTTCTAAACATATCTATATACTCAATACAATCCACATCAAAATTCTAGTATTGCTTCAGAAATTCAATAAACTTAAATTACTTGGAAAAAATACTGGTCCATGAAAAGCTAAGTCAGTATTATCAAAAAGCAACAATACAGGCAACAAAGCCATTGTTACGAAGGTAGTATGGTATTAGTATAAGAACTTATAAACTACCAATGCAACAGAAGACAGTTCAGAGACAGGACTGAATATATGTGACAACTTATTATATTTCAAACATGGCTCCGTGAAGTACAGGATGTTGGGTAGGTGATAATGGGAAAACTGACTTACTTTGTGAGGAAAAATTAAAATGGCTCCCAATGTTGTAACACATATAAGTGTAATTTTAGATGGTTTAAAGAAATAAATATAAAAAGCAAAACTAAAAATAGTTCTTTGTAATTTGGGACAGTGAAGATCTTATTGATTAAAACTTAAAAGATAAACTACAAGGCAAAGGCAGTAATACTAATGAAGCTTTTACATCCAAATTTGGAATTTTTGCTAAAAATCAAATACCATGCACAATGTTTATGGAGAGATATCAAAAGGAGAGAATATCTTTGCAGTTGCTAGAACTGAAGGAAAACAAATGATTAGTATCTATTGAAAGAAATAGCTCCTAATCAATAGTAGGAGGACAACTGTCTTGATGAAAAAATGCAAAAAATATATGGACAAACAGTTTATTAAAGAAGATATACCAAAAGCCGAAAAATATGTGAAGAGGTATTAAAAATAGAGGACTGAAAATTAAAACAATTATGAAATATCATTTTAAATTTAGGCTGACAAGAATAGGAAAGGTGAATAGTGCTAAGATTTGAAAAGGTCATGAAAACATGGGAACATTTTTCATTGCTGGAAGGAGTATAGAGTGACAATCATTCTAGGAAAGTACTCCTTAGGGAAATTAATTCCTAAATTCCATACCTGTAACATGGTAGGATTGTGAAGTTTGTATATGAATTAATAAGTGGACATGTAACAGGATATTCATTATACCTTAGTTACGTAGGTGGTGAGCTGGAGGTAACCTAGGTGTTCATTACTGGAAGAGAGGATACATGAAAGGGGGCAGATAACATGCAGCAATCAAAAGCACTGAAATTAGCCAAAATGAAAAAAAAAAAAAAAGCAAAACAAAATAATAATTAAAAAAAAAACACTGGTGAGTTGTACACAGGACAATATAGATGGATCTTAGAAACCTGGTTGTTTTAAAGAAAAATTTAACAAATAAAAGGAAAATGTATTACATAATACTATTATAAGATGTTAGAAATACACACACATAAAACATTAACTGTTCATTTGTAAATACATACGTGAACAAGTGTATATACTAAACAAAATAGACTGGATGCCTAAGGTGTAAGGGAAACAGGAATGAGGTATAGAAATAAGGGGGAAAACGGGAAAATCATCCATTTCTTCTGGGTTTTCAAATATATTTGCACAGAACTGAGAAAATCATTCTATAACAATTCGTACAATTTTTTTTTTTTGTATCTTAACTATTTTTCTCCTTCTAAGTTCCTTTTTGAATATTTGTGTTTTAGCACTTTTCTTTCTAGATTAGATTATAGTGGATAGTCTATATTATTGTTTTATTCAAAGTACCAGCTTCTGGATTATTTACTAATTGAGTTTTCATTTTTAAAACTCATTATGTTGAAAAATTATTCTTGTTTTTTTAAAATTAGATTGCATATTTAATTAATTGTTTTCATTTGTTCTTGTGAAGTAATGTGAATGCTTGAGGTTATTTTTATGTTTGTTTTAGCTTAACTGTGGTATAGCTGAATCCCCTGGGTTCTGATTTAAAGTGAGAATGAAAATAATAGCCTGTATGTGCTGAAACCAGGTGGTAACTTTCCAGTCGTGAATATATTGTTGCCTATGGAAAAATAGTTGTGGAGTAAACTAGCGTCTTTTCTATTGAGCTCAAATGGTTATTGTTCTTTTATTTCTAACTGTGTGAATGTATTTATTTCATTGAATGACTGACCATTGATCTGGAATTATATTCTGACCTCAGTGACGTAATTGTCCACTCACGCTAAGACTTTTTGCTACTTGAAAACTGGACAACTTTCTGTTTTTAGCTTTATTTCCTTGGCCTTTTCCCTGGTTATGATAAACATCAATGTTTCTTTAAGATACCACCTCGTAAAACGTGCATCAGATTTGCACAGAATGAGCAACACAGGAGGAGGCAGATAAAGAAAAAGCAGGGGTGTCATATTGCTTGCATAATCTCCATTTTTAAAATTATGTGCAATTTAGACTGCTTTTCACTTGGACCCAAAATTATCTGAGGGAGTTTTTATTCTGATTTATAGTTGGGAGGGAGGATATTTTTTAATATTTTTAAAACATAATTACTGGTTTTATGTAATTACATTTAATTACATAATTAAATGTAATTACATAAACCATATGGATGAGAGAAAATGACCCATATTAATCTAAGTTTTGAGATGAATTTAAGTTTTCTTAATAGTTTAATATTTGGTTTGTTTTTATAAAATCTTCACAGACACTTGAAAAGGAGGTATGTTCTCTTGATACAACATTTGGCACTGACTTTTGAATAAGTCTGTTTCTGGACAAGTAGAGAGATGTGCATGCTCTTGTCATCTTCCCACTACATTCACCACAAAATTCTCTGCACTAGACAGTGTCATCGAATATAGAATTTTTGTCTCCATTTTTAATTCTATTTTTGGAAGGAAGGATGGCTGATTTTGTAGAGAAGTGTTGATTAAAATTATGTTTTCACTATCTTTGATTGGAATTCCCTTTAATAAGTATTTTAAAATATAATTTGATGGTAATGATTATACAGTCCAAGTTAAACATCTTGAACATAAGAGTGTATTTACTTTAAGTCAAAACAGAGTGCCTAGGTTGTGACCTAACTAGTCAAGTGTTCTAATAAGAATTGTTCATAATTCTTCACAGGACTCCTCCAACCTTCTCTTTGTGATGGAATTTTATTGTTCTGAAGATATTTAGGATCTTCCTAGAGGATTCTAAAATGAATCCTGAAATAACATTTTTTATAGACTTTGGCTGTAATGAGATTTGCTCTATAAAAATAATGAGCACTTAACTAACCTAAATATATATGCGCCCAATACAGGAGCACCTAGATTCATAAAGCAAGTTCTTAAAGACGTACAAAGAGACATAGACTCCCACACTATAATAGTGGCAGAATCTAACACCTCACTGTCAATATTAGAAAGATCAATGAGACAGAAAATCAGCAAGTATATCCAGGACTTGAACTCAGCTCTGGATAACGAGGATATCCAGGACTTGAACTCAGCTCTGGACCAAGTGGACCAAATAGACATCTGCAGAACTCTCCACCGCAAGTCCACAGAATATACATTCTTCTCAGTACCACATCACACTTATTCTAAAATTGACCACATAATTGGAACTAAAACACCCCTCAGCGAATGCAAAAGAATGGAAACCATAGCAAACAGACTATAGTGCAATCAAATTAGAACTCAGGATTAAGAAACTCACTCAAAACCACATAACTACATGAAAACTGAACAACCTGTTCCTAAATGACTACCGGGCAAATAACGAAATGAAGGCAGAAATAAAGAAGTTCTTTGAAACCAGTGAGAACTGAGAACAAGGACACAATGTACCAGAATCTCTGGGACACATTTAAAGCAGTGTGTACAGCGAAATTTATAGTACTAAATGCCCACAAGAGAAAGCAGGAAAGATATAACATCGACACCCTATCATCACAATTAAAAGAACTAGAGAAGCAAGAGCAATCAAATTCAGAAGCTACCAGAAGACAAGAAATAACTAAGATCAAAGCAGAACTGAAGGAGATAGAGACACAAAAAACCCTTCAAAAAAATCAGTGAATCCAGGAGCTGGGTTTTGAAAAGATCAAAAAAATAGATAGACCACTAGCCAGAATAATAAAGAAGAAAAGAGGGAAGAATCAAATAGGCATAATAAGAAATGATAAAAGGAATATCAGCACTGATCCCACAGAAATGCAAACTACCGTTAGAGAATAGGATAAACAACTCTATGCAAATAAATTAGAAAATCCAGAAGAAATGGACAAATTCTTGGATGCATACACCCTCCCAAGACTAAACCAGGAAGAAGTCAAATCCCTGAATAGACTAATAACAAGTTCTGAAATTGAGGCAGCAATTAATACCCTACCAACCAAAAAAAGTCCAGGACCAGATGGATTCACAGCCAGTTTCTACCAGAGGTACAAAGAGAAGCTGGTACCATTACTTCTGAAACTATTCCAAATAATAGAAAAAGAGGGAATCCTCTCTAACTCATTTTATGAGGCCAGCATCATCCGGATACCAAAACTTGGCAGAGACACAACAAAAAAGGAAAATTTTAGGCCAATTTCCCTGATGAATATCAGTGTGTAAATCCTCAATAAAATACTGGCAAACCGAATCCAGCAGCTCATCGAAAATCTTGTCCACCACAGTCAAGTCAGCTTCATCCCTGGGATGCAAAGCTGCTTCAGCATACGAAAGCCAATAAATATAATCTACCACATAAACAGAACCAAAGACAAAAACAACATGATTATCTCAATAGATGCAGAGAAGGCCTTCAACAAAATTCAACAGCCCTTCTTGCTAAAAACTCTCAATAAACTAGGCATTGCTGGAATGTATCTCAAAAAAATAAGAGCTATTTATGGCAGACCCACAGCCAGTATCATACTGAATGGGCAAAAGCTGGAAGCATTCCCTTTGAAAACAGGCGAAAGACAAGGTTTCCCTCTCTCACCACTTCTATTCAACATAGTGTTGGAAGTTCTGGACAGGGCAATCAGGCAAGAGAAAGAAATAAAGGTATTCTTTATTTATCTGTTCAATGGAACAGAACAGAGGCTTCAGAAATAACACTACACTTCTACAACCATCTGATCTTTGACAAACCTGACAAAAACAAGCAATGGGGAAAGGATTCCCTATTTAATAAATGGTGTTGGGAAAACTGGCTGCCTATATGTAGGAAGCTAAAACTGGATCCCTTCCTTACACCTTATACAAAAATTAACTCAAGATGGACCAAAGACTTAAATGAAAGATCTACAATGATAAAAACCCTAGAAGAAAACCTAGGCCATACCATTCAGGACATAGGCATAAGCAAGAGTTCATAAATAAAACATCAAAAGCAATGGCAACAGAGTCAAAATTGACAAATGGGATCTAATTAAATAAATGAGCTTCTGCAGTGCGGAGCAAAAGAAAATATCATCAGAATAAACAGGCAACCTACAGAATGGGAGAAAATTTTTTCAATCTATCTATCTGACAAATGGCTAATATTCAGAATCTACAAAAAAATTTACAAGAAAAAACCAACTCCATCAAAAAGCGGGCTAAGGATGTGAATAGACATTTCTCAAAACAAGACATTTATGCAGCCAATTAGACATATGAAAAAATGCTCCTCATCACTGGTGATTAGAGAAATGCAAATCAAAACCACAATGAGATACCATCTCACATCAGTTAGAATGGTGTTAATTAAAAAGTCAGGAAACAACAGATGTTGGAGAGGATGTGGAGAAATAAGAACACTTTTACATTGTTTGGTGGGAGTGTAAATTAGTTCAACAGTTGTGGAAAACAGTGTGCCAATTCCTCAATGATCTTTAACCAGAAATACCATTTGACCCAGCAATCCCATTACTGGGTATATACCCAAAGGATTATAAATCACTCTACTATAAAGACACATGCGCACATATGTTTGTTGTGTCACTGTTGACAATAGCAAAGACTTGGAACCAACCCAAATAACCATCCATGATAGACTGGATAAAGAAAATGTGGCACATACACCGTGGAATGGTATGCAGCCATAAAAAGAATGAGTTCATGTCCTTTACAGGGACGTGGATGAAGCTGGAAACCATCTTTCTCAGCAAACTAACACAAGAACAGACGACCAAACACCACATGTTCTCACTCATAAATGGGAGTTGAACAATGAGAACTCATGGACACAGGGAGGAAAACATCACACACCGGTGCCTTTCAGGAGGTGTTGAGTGGTGGGAGGGATAGCAGGGGTTTGGGGAATAAGGGAGGAATAGCATTAGGAGAAATACCCAATGTAGATGAGAAATTGATGGGTGCAGTAAACCACCATGGCACATGTATACCTGTGTAACAAACCTGCACGTTCTGCACATGTACACCAGAAATTAAAAGTATAATAATAATAAGTACTTGTATTTTATAAACATTTACAATGTAATATAGTATACATATTATAGTTACATTAAAGCTGATGAATAGTATCAGTTGATAACATTAAGAATGAAAATGGATTTTAATGTATATTGATAATTGATCAAAATTCTATAAATAATCATTGTAAAAAAGTAAAGGAAAATCTACATTATAATTTCTCTTTTTAAAGCCACCTAGGAATAAAACTAGACTGTATAGTGTCATGAACAGAGTATAAGTTTTTCAATAAATATTTGTTTTTTGGATTGAGTAAAGCTGCCTTTGTAAAAAAAAAAAAAGGGCAGAAAAATAAAGATGAAAACAGAGTCATAGCATCTTCTCACCTCAGGTCAGGTTCTCGAACTCTCTGTGAAGAATTTGAGGGTCTCTAACATGGTGTCAGGTTGAGGTAGAGAAAGGTCTTTAAGACGTTCTAAATAAGGGAATTTTGAATAAACTAGTTATAGAAGTCGGAGAAATTTAAAAAATTGGGGTTTTCATGAAAAAATAATAACAGCTTGTGTTATTGAGTGGTTACTTCATACTAGAGTCTCTTCCAAGTGTTTTACTTGTGATAGATATCTCTGAACATTTATGGAGTTTTTATTTTAGAAATGATATTAGATTTATTTCTTTTTAAGTTAATTTGTTAATTTTGTTTTTTAAAAGTTCTGGGCAGGATGTGCATGTTTGTTAAATAGCTAAATGTGTGACATGGTGGTTTGCTGCACCTAACAACGCATCACCTAGGTATTAAGCCCAGCATGCATTAGCTCTTTTCCCTAATGTTCTGCCCGACTGCCCTCCCCTGGCAGGCCCCAGTGAGTGTTGTTCCCCTCCCTGTGTCTATGTGTTCTCATTGTTCAACTCCGACTTATAAGTAAGAACATGCAGTGTTTGGTTTTCTGTCCTTGCATTAGTTTGCTGAGGATAATGGCTTATGGAACAGAATAGAGAACTTAGTATTTATTCTTTGATTCTTCAAATGAGAAAATTAGAACTAAGAGAAATTAGAAAGGGACAGATTTAAAGTGAATACATGAATAAAACACACATGCGCACGTGCGTGCGCGCACCCCAGAGCTTACTGAAATTCAAGTGAAGATCTCCCAAAGTAGTGAGATTTCCCATTATTGGAAGTGTCCAAAGAGCACCTGAATTCTTACTGACTTGGGAAGTTTTAGAAATAATTTATAATTTCAGTTGAAAGTTAGAGTGACATAGAAGGCCTCTTCCAATTCTGAAACCTGTGATTCTAGAATCCATTACTTGGATCTCAGTAAAGAAGGTAATACATCTTTAAGAATAAAAATACAGGCTTTCAATAATGAGATATTGTGGTTATCACTAGATTTAAATTATTCTACAAGACTTTGAGACACATATTAAAGTAATAAAATCATAGGCTTCTCAATATTTGATTAATAAAACCAACAAAAGACATATGTCTCTTAAACATTTCCCCAGAAGAGTTTTACTCTACTGTTGCCAGCAATAACCAATGTACAACTCCCACGAGTTTATTTAAAAAATAAGAATGATATAGGACTGCAAAATATTCTTTTTGTAATTCCACTTATCCACAATTAAACACATACAATACACAGATTAAACAAACCTTCTAGTTCTTTAGTTTAGATTGATCTCTCTCTCTCTCTCTCTCTCTCTCTCTCTCTCTCTCTCTCTCTCTCTCTCTCCCCCTCCTCCAGCGCTTCTAATTTTGTTTCTCATGTAGTTCTTCCGTACAGAATTCCCTTTTAGAAACCTGGGGAAACATAAATGAAGCAAAATGTACCTAGAAGTTTTTGTTTTCTCAGAAGGACTACACAAATGGGCTTTGTCTTTTATTATACTCTAGCATTTTAAAATCATGATGCATCTTACTATTTTTATCTATATAGTTTTTACCATCTTTTAATATCTGTGACGTCATACAGTTTACTATGTAATTTCACATTGTGATCTTGTTTACTCTTACTACAGTGTATTGAAGTAAACAACTACATAGGATTCTTTATTATTTGTCTTTTTATATGACAAAAGATCTTTAACATTTGCAATAGCTATGTTCCAAAATTTTCAGAAGGTACAATACAATAACTTCCTATGACATATAATTCACCCCACAGAATTTTTTCCAGTCAAGAAATATCTCTTTTTGGGCAGCTTATGACTCTTCTGCATTTTAATCACCATCATGAGCATTTGACTCTCTTTCAGAGGCCATTTTTATAGAAATGATTTTTCTTAGGATTTCAGGAGAATTGCAAGTAGATAACAAAACTTTTTAAGATGCTGTGTTCACATGCATGTTTATAGCAGCACATTTTGCAATTGCAAAAACCAGCCCAAATGCCCATCAATCAATGAGTGGATAAAGAAATTGTGGTATATATATACACACAATGGAATACTACTCAGCAATAAGAAGGAACAAAATAATAGCGTTTGCAGCAATCTAGAAGGAATTAGAGACTTCGAATATTCTAAATAAAGTAATTCAGGAATGCAAAACCAAACATTGTATGTTCTCACATGTGGGAGCTAAGGTTTGAGACACAAAGGCATAAGAATGATATATTGGACTTTGGAGATTCGGGGAAAAGGGTGGCAGCTTGCAAAAATAAAAGGCTACACATCGGGTACGGGGTACACTGCTTGGGTGGATTGGTGTACCAAAATCTCAGAAACTGCCACTAAAGAAATTATTCATGTAACTAAACGCCACCTGTTTCCCAAAAACCTATTGAAATTTAAAAATTAAAAATAAAGAAACAATATGATGTACTTGAAGTTTGCTAAGAGAGTAGATCTTAAATATTCTAATGACAAAAATGGAAACCATATGCATTAATGAATATGTTATTAGTTTGACTGTGGCAATTTTTTCGCAATGTCTTATGTTGCTATATCAAAATATCTCATTGCATACTATTAATCTATACAAATTTTGTCAGTTATACCTCAACAAAACAAAAAAAAAGTTCATAAAAGAAGACTGAGGTTAGTAAAGGCAAAAAAAAAAAATTATGTGTGTTCACCTAGATTCATTCACTAGTTAAATCCCTCACTTCTGTGCAAAAGACTTGTCATATACAAATGAGGCAACAATATTGATAAATTAACGCATAGCTTGAACCTTCTACATTGCTTAGAAATATCCAATGTGAAGAATGTTTCACTGGGAATGATAAGCTCTACCTATATGCCAAATAAAAAACTGATTTCAAGTTGCTGGGAACTAATTTCATGTTGAGAGTGTTTGTACAAGGTCAATATTGACAGGAACATATTTTACAGTGCCTTAGAGTTTTTTTTTAATTGTACTTTAGGTTCTGGGGTACATGTGCAGATCACGCAGGATTGTTGCATAGGTACACACATGGCAAGGTGGTTTGCTGCCTTCATCTCCCTATCACCTATATCTGGTATTTCCCCCCTCATTATCCCTCCTTTCCCTCCCCACTCCTCGCTGTCTTTCCCCTAGTCCCCCCCGCCACAACTGATGGGAGTGTGTGAAGTTCCCCTCCCTGTGTCCACATGTTCTGATTGTTCAGCACCTGCCTGTGAGTGATAACATGTGGTGTTTGGTTTTCTGTTCTTGTGTCAGTTTCCTGAGAATGATGGTTTCCAGATTCATCCATGTCCCTGTGAAGGATGCAAACTCATCATTTTTTATGGCTGCATAATATTCCATTGTGTATATGAATCACATTTTCTTTATCCGGTCTATTATTGATGGACATTTGGGTTGGTTCCAGGTCTTTGCTATTGTAAACAGCGCCACAGTGAACATATGGGTGCATGTGTCCTTATAATAGAACAATTTATAATACTTTGGGTATATAACCAGTAATGGGATTGCGGGGTCAAATGGAATTTCTATTTCTAGGTCCTTGAGGAATCGCCACACTGTCTTCCACGATGGTTGAACTAATTTGCATTCCCACCAACAGTGTAAAAGTGTTCCTATTTCTGCACATCCTCTCCAGCATCTGTTGTCTCCAAATTTTTTAATGATTGCCATTCTAACTGGTGTGAGAAGGTGTCTCAGTGTGGTTTTAATTTGCATTTCTCTAATGACCAGTGATGATGAGCATTTTTTCATATGTTTGTTGGCCTCATATATGTCTTCTTTTGAAAAGTTTCTGTTCATATTCTTTTCCGCCTTTGAATAGGTTTGTTTGTTTTTTCTTATAAATCTGTTTTAGTTCTTTGTAGATTCTGAATATTAGCCCTTTGTCAGATGGGTAGATTGCAAAAATTTTTTCCCATTCTGTTGGTTGCCAGTTCGCTCTAATGATTGTTTCCTTTGCTGTACAGAAGTTCTGGAGTTTAATTAGATCCGATTTGTCTATTTTGGCTTTTGTTGCCATTGCTTTTGGTGTTTTAGCCATGAAGTCCTTGCCTATGCCTATGTCCTGAATGGTTTTGCCTAGGTTTTCTTCTAGGGTTTTTATGGTGTTAGGCCTTATGATTAGATCTTTAATCCATCTGGAGTTAATTTTAGTGTAAGGTGTCAGGAAGGGTCCAGTTTCTGCTTTCTGCATACTGCTAGCCAGTTTTCCCAACACCATTTATTAAACAAGGAATCCTTTCCTTATTGCTTGTTTTTCTGAGGCTTGTCAAAGATCAGATGATTGTAGATATGTGCTGATGCTTTTGAGGCCTTCGTTCTGTTCCATTGGTCTATGTCTTTGTTTTGATACCAGTACCATGCTGTTTTGATTACTGTGCTCTTGTAGTATAGTTTGAAGCCAGGCAGCATGATGCCTCTGGCTTTGTTCTTTTTGCTTAGGATTGTTTTGGCTATGCGGGCTCCCTTTTGGTTCCCTATGAAGTTTGAAGTGTTTTTTTCCAGTTCTGTGAAGAAGATCATTGGTAGCTTGGTGGGGATAGCATTGAATCTATAAATTACTTTGGGCAGTATGGCCATTTTTACTATGTTGATTCTTCCCAACCATGAGCATGGAATGTTTTTCCATCTGTTTGTGTCCTCTCTTATTTCCTTGAGCAGTGGCTTGTAGTTCTCCTTGAAGAGATCCTTTAGATCCTTTGGTAGTTATATTCCTAGGTATTTTATTCTCTTTGTTGCAATTGTGAATGGGAGTTCACTTTTGATTTGGCTCTCTTTTAGTCTGTTATTGGTGTATAGAAATGCTTGTGATTTCTGCACATTGATTTTGTATACTGAGACTTTGCTAAAGTTGCCTTATCAGTTTCAGGAGATTTTGGGCTAAGACGATGGGGTCTTCTAAATATACTAACATGTCATCTGCAAATAGAGACAATTTGGCTTCCTCTTTTCCTAATTGAATACCCTTTATTTATTTTTCTTTCCTGATTGCTCTGGCTAGAACTACCAATACTATATTTAATAGGAGTGGTGAGAGAGGACGTCCTTGTCTTGTGCCAGACTTCAAAGGGAATGCTTCCAGTTTTTGCCTGTTCATTATGATATTGGCTGTGGGTTTGTCATAAATAGCTTTTATTATTTTGTGATACATACCATCAATACCTAGTTTATTCAGGGTTATTAGCATAAAGGGCTGTTGAATTTTGTCAAAGGCCGTCTCTGATTCTATTGAGATAAGCATGTGGTTTTTGTCTTTGTTTCTGTTTATGTGATGGATTACATTTATAGAATTGCATATATTGAACCAGCTTTACATCCCTGGGATGAAGACTACTTGATCATGATGAATAAGCTTTTTGATTTGCTGTTCCATTCTGTTTGCCTGTATTTTATTGAAGATTTTTGTGTCCATGTTCATCATGGATATTGGCCTGAAATTTTCTTTTTTAATTGTTTCTCTGCATGGTTTTGGTGTTAGGATGATGTTGGTCTCATAAAGTGAGTTGGGGAGGATTCCCTCTTTTTGTATTGTTTGGAATAGTTTCAGAAGGAATGGTACCAGCTCCTCTTTGTACTTCTGGTAGGATTTGGCTGTAAACCCATCTGGACCTGGGCTTTTTTTAGTTGGTAAGCTATTAATTACTGCCTCAACTTCAGCCCTTGTTAAATTGGTCTATTCAGGGATTCAACTTCTTCCTGGTTTAGTCTTGGGAGAATGCAAGTGTCTAGGAATTTACCCATTTCTTCCAGATTTACTGGTTTGTGTGCATAGAGTTGTTTGTAGTAATCTCTGATGGTAGTTTGTATTTCTGTGGAATCGGTGGTGATGTTTCCTTTATCGTTTTTTATTGCATCTATTTGATTCTTCTCTCTTTTCTTTTTTATTAGTCTGGCTAGCAGTCTATCTATTTTGTTGATCTTTTCAAAAATCCAGCTCCGGGATTTGTTGATTTTTTGAAGTGCTTTTTGTGTCTCTATCCCCTTCAGTTCTGCTCTGATCTTAGTTATTTCTTATCTTCTGCTAGTTTTTGAGTTTTTTGTTTTTTTTTTTTTATCTTGCTCCTCTAACTCTTTCAATTTTGATGATAGGGTGTCGATTTTAGACCTTTCCTTTCTCCTCATGTGGGCATTTATTGCTATGAATTTCCCACTAGACACTGCTTTAAATGCGTCCCAGAGATTCTGGTATGTTGTGTCTTCTTTCTCATTGGTTTCGAAGAACATCTTTATTTCTGCCTTCATTTCATTGTTTATCCAGTGTACATTCAGGAGCCAGTTGTTCATTTTCCATGAAGTTATACGATTTTCAGTTAGTTTCTTAATTCTGAGTTCTAATTTGATTGCACTGTAGCCTGAGAGACTGTTTGTTATAATTTCCGGTTTTTTTGCATTTGATGTGGAGTGATTTACTTTCAATTATGTGGTCGATTTTAGAGTAAGTGCGACGTGGTGCTGAGAAGAATGAATTTTCTGTGGATTTGGGGTTAAGAGTTCTATAAATGTCTATTAAGTTCGCTTGGTCCAGATCTGCATTCAAATCCTGGATTTCCTTGTTGATTTTCTGTCTTGTTGATCTGCCTAATATTGAGAGTGGAATGTTAAAGTCTCCCACTGTTATTGTGCGGGAGTCTAAGTCTCTTTGTAGGTTGTTAAGGACTTGCTTTATGTATCTAGGTGTTCCTGTATTGGATGCATATATATTTTGAATAGCTCTTCTTGTTGTATTGATCCTCTTAGCATTATGTAATGCCCTTCTTTGTCTCTTTTGATTTTTATAACATGAAAAATATTCCTTTTGGAGGTGGCAGAATAAATAACTAATTCTGTGTTAATTCTGTGGTTATGAGGCTATGTCTTTTATGGCTCCAGTGGTAGCTGGGCCATGAGTAATTTATAGAGACCCTGTAGGTTAGCCTGTTCTTTGGTAGTATGGCTTGAGTGCTTTAGAATCTAATAAAGTGTTTCTCTGAAGCCATCAAGAGTCCTAATATGATGAACTTTTATGCCAACCAAGATTTCATTTAAGATCAGAGATAGCTTATCTGAGACATTGTAGATTTTGTAGTAAAAATCTCAAATAGCTTGATGTCTTTTTTGCAAAGAGATTGTTTTTGAGGGGCCCTGAGATTTTGTGAATCAAGTCAAAATAGAAAAATCAGTTTTTACTATTTAAACTCAAGTTTGACACAAATCCCTAAATGTGATGTGTGCAATTGCATCTAAACATAAAAGTCATAGACTTGTGATTCATTATTCTTATCTACCCACCTCAGAGCTAGTAGTTGAGTTTTTTTTAAGTAGGCTTAGAGAATAATCGTAACTTAGATAATGGGTGCAACCTTTAAAATTTTACTAATAAATTGTTCAAGAGCTAAATAGGTATTATAATATTTTCAGGCTAGTTTTTATAGCAACCCTTTAGAGGCTATTAGGATTTTCATAGTATTTTGCTATTATAAAATTGAGGTGGGTGGCTCAAGGTTAAAAATAATTTGATCTAGTGCATTAGCTGTATTTGTTAGTAATTATCCCAAACTGGGTATCTGTCTCTATTATTATAAATAAAAGTATAAAACACATAGTGAATTTTAAGAGTAAACAGTATTATTATACACAAATGAGATACAGAGTATCAAGTATTTGATTTGTCCTTGAGAGAGCTTAAATTTCAATTTGCTGTTAGAATCAAAGAACTGCAAAGAACCTTTCAGATTGTTAGTCAATGCTTTATTTCGGAGAGGAGGAAATTGAGGCTCCCAGAGGCTAAGTGACTCACACAAGCTCAGGAGCTAGCTAATGGCAGAGCTGGCCTTGATTCCAAGTCCACCAAGCCTCAGATAATGCTTTAGTTCTCTGGCAGCATTTCTGAGATTATGAAGTTTCCCTACATTTCTGCTGGGCTGAACACAGTATTTCAGTAGTGATTTTCTGATGTTTTAGGTCTCCCACACTACAGACCCTTTCTGCCCAATTGGAGCATCTGTCCCAATTAAATCAGAATCTAGGATAAGCATAATCTTTTCCTAAGCTTCCCAGGTTATTGCAAGTGCATATATATTTGAAAACCAGTAGCTTTAAGTGGCTTCTGAAATTTTAGCATACATCAGAATCACTTGGAGGGCTTGCTAAACATGAATGTCTAGGTGCCATACCCAGGATTTGTGACTCAGACACTCTAGGATGGGGCCTGATAAATTTATATTTCTAACAGGTACCATTTTAAGAATCACTGGTTTAATCTCCTTTCTCACTCCATTCCTCTGCTTTGTAATCACTCATAAAATGTCCTGAATGCTAACTTCTATATATCCTCATATGCAAGTCTCCTCTTCAGTTATTTGCCTCTGTCCTAAGTCTCCCCTCTTGAAATTTCTTTCTCCTTATGTTCTTGATTCCAGTCTTAATCCCACACTAAACCATTTCCACATTGCTGACAGAGTGATCTTTCTAAAAATATGTACATTATGTAACCGTGACTCTACAGGCTTGAATTATTAATTTTAAGTGTGAAATTACATGACTTTTATAGTCAAACTGTATTTGTACTACTTATTTCATATTGTCCCCAACTCCAGCTCATACTTTCTTAGTCCCCAAGAGAATCTTAGTGCTCCTTCATCTTGCACAGAATTGAGTGTAGACTTCTGACATAGCATTTATTATGGTGGTTATTTAGACTGGAGTCTGTCTTTCTGCACTGTGAAAGAAGGTAAGGTAATATATCTTGCTTATCATTGTATACCATAGATTTATTGTGGTACTTGGAACAAGGAAGAGTCCAATAAGTATCTGCTGAATGAGTGGATTGCATTTTTAAAGTCATTTACTCCAGTTCCTCCAGTTTTTTTTTTTTTTTTTTTTTTTTTTTTTTAAGACAAGATTGCTCTGTCACCCAGGCTAAAGTACAGTGGCACTGTAGTGATATTTTTTTACTCACACTGCTTTTTGAAAGAAATTAAGAGCTTTGAAATCTTAACGATCTAAAAATGTCAATATTTCTTCTAGAACAAAATATTGTAAGCTATTACACAAACATAATTTAAAATATTTAGAGTTTGATTTTCGTCATAGTCAAGTACTTTTTGTAATTGTATAGCAAAGTAAACTGTGATCCTACATGAATGAGATGTATTTATTATAGTAATAGGCATATCATTCAAAGCATTATTCTGTAACTTTGTTTGATGGTGGCATTTTACTCTATATAAATTATGGAGAGTAAACATATTCTCAATTGAAATTGAAAAGAAGATAATAATGTATCACTTGGCTCCCTGTCTTCAGCCCCTTTTCTTAGGGGAATGGACAACTGTGTCAGGCAGGCATTCCAGGTGCCAGCCAAAACGGCTGCTCAGATTTGTGCTGGAAACCTGCGGCACCATCTGAATTGGCTACCCAGATTTGGGCTTGAATCCCACGGTGCTTGTTGGCCCGGTGGGAATCTCCTTGTCTGTGGGCTGTGAAGACCGTGGGAAAATCACAGTATCTGAATCGGAGTGTCAGAGTGGCAGGAAACATCCCCAATGGTCTCCATTGGGTAGGACGGGGTCCTCTGGCTCGTTGCACTTCCCGGGTGAGGCAGCACCCCACCCTGCCTTGGTTTGCCCTCCTTGGGCTACACCCACTATCCAACCAGTCCCATTGAGATGAACCTGGTATCTCGGTTGGAAATGCAGAGATCACTTGCCTTCTGTGTTGCTCTCACTGGGAACTGCGCTCTAGACCTGTTCCTATTCTGTCATCTTGGTGGAAGTCCTAATAATGTATTTTTAGAAGAACTCAAATTTGAAACCCTAAAGAAATTTTAAGGTCTGATTATTATATTTATTACATTATATATTATCTAAATCTTTGCATATAAATTTAGAATTTAGTTTGAATATTTATTGAAGGCCAGTGTTACTGTATCAATCCTGAATCTTGATATAAAAATCACATACTGGGGGAAAAGCTGAAGTTTCCTATTTTCTTCATAGAATAAACTACTACTTTTTTTTTTTTTTTTTTGGTTGCCAGTATCAGCTCTCCTACCTGTGGTAAAGCACACCAGCATTTTGATGGTAGTATCATGCCAGGTGTCCCACTCCCATTACCTAAGGGATGGGCATGTGGCTCAAGCTAAGTCCATTGGCTGCCTCCTTCTGTAATTTTGAAACCTGAGTGGTGCAAAATGAGGAAGAAAATGGGTGGAGCCAAATGATCTAAATAGCAGTGCCGATGGTTGGTTAATCAGTAGTGCAACATGCTGCCAAAGTGCTAAGGTTTTTCTTGTTTTATTGGACATCTAGTTTATTCAGTATGTAAGCTTCTCTTAGAACCACGTTTACCTCATGATCTCAAGATGGCTGTCACGCATCCAGATGTCACAAGACAATGTCCAAATGCAGAAAAGTTCATTTTCCTTTGTAATATCAAAGAACACCATTTACAAAATCTTACCACTAGATTTTCTGTCATGTATTATTGGCCAAAATTGCCTGTAGGTCCATTCCTAAACCAGTCATGACAAGGCAAATGGGATTACTATAATTGATTCTGTCTGACATCACATGATTCTAAGGTAGCCTCAGTGTTGTCTACTTTTTGTTGTTGTTGTTGGGAAAATATCCAAATTCAGCATACTGTGAAATAATTTCTTACTTTCATGTAGCTATATTCTAGTTTCTTCAGATATGCTCATATAGGAGAGACAATCTAACCCAAGGTTAGGAACAAAAGCTGTTTCTTCATATTCCTACTCTGTATTTGTTAGCAGTACCTCAGTTTTTCTAACTCTGTAGCAACTCCATAGGGCTATTGTGAGGACTAAGTGAGTTAATGTATGCAAAGTATTAGATCAGTGGCTGGTACATAGTAAGCTCTCAATACATGTCAACAAATTTTATTAGCTAAGGCAGAGACAAGGGGTGGAGAGAGGATCTTCTGGCATAACTTCAGTTTACCAATTTCTAGGAAGATTCCAATTTGTATTTTTAGATGTACTCATTTTGGACTACATTAGTCAAACAGATAATAATAATGACCACTATTTATTGAACATCTTTGATGTGTAAGGAAATAGCTAGGAATTTTTTGTTTATTATTTATAACCCCATGTCTATTTTGTGAGGCAATGGTCATAGAAATATCATTTCCTTGTAATAACTTCTAATATGTTTTGAATTGTGATTCTGACTGCAAAAATCAATCCAAATGAATGGCAACGAGGCCAAAGTCAAGGATTTTTAACAAAAATAGTTTTTATTATGAAAAATATATACATTTGAAAGTGGAGAGAAGAAAATAATGAACCCCTATTACCCAACTTCAACGATGCTTAATTTATGGCCAAGCTTGTTTCATCCATGCTCCACCACTACTTTCTAGATTATTTTAAAGCAAATTCCAGATACCATGCCTTTTCATCAGGAAATATTTTAGAATATATTGTATATTTCAAAGATAAACATTGCTTTTCAAAATCATACGACACAAAAATACTAACAGTTTCTTATAATATCACTTATCTAGACTGGATTTGTATTTCTTTAGTTGCTTCCTCTCTAGGTCCGTTTTGTATGTTTGCTGCCCCTAAACTGGCAGAGAATTATATTTTAGTGACGGTAAGTTTCAGGGTCAGCTTATATTGATGGATAAAGTCATATAATCGATAACCTTGCAACATAAGTGGTCAAAGAATATTTGGGGAAGAAATATGTTACTGGAGATTCTATTTTAAACCAGCATTTGGGAAGTGAGCTATTGAGTGGTGATGAGCTCTACTGATTGTATTCTTTGGACTGAATTACGTTGAGTGGCTCCATTCAACTTCATAGATAATGTCACAGGTGGTCTCTGGCTCTGCTTACTGGAGGCTTTTCAGACTCATCTGTCCTCTTAACATGTTTAGTTCTGTGTATAGACCTAGTGCCTTGGAACAACTTTTCATCTTTCTTCCTGGCCCCTTTGAGTTTGATTCCATCTGCAAGTAGTTTATTTGGCATTGAGCTGCCCTCCTTTGTAAATGTTATCCTTCCCCTCTGCCTAGGCTTCTTACTACACAGGGTGGGCTGGCCCCACCTCACTCCTCATCCAGAAGGGTCTCCCAGGACCACAGCCAAGGCAGAACTTTGCCCTTTCTTATTCTTGAAGAGGATCTTGAAATTTTCTCAGTGGTATAATTCACAGTCAGTAATACACCTGAAAAGATGATATCGTGATGATTTCCCCCAGGTTTTTGCAAGAGGAGAAAGATACCACCTTTGGACTAATAGCATATAATTGGATTTTTTTTTTTTTTTTTGAGAGAGTGACACTGTGTTGCTCAGGCTGGAATGCAGTGACATGATCACATTTCACTACAACCTCCATCTGCTGGGTTCAGGTGATCCTTCTACCTCAGCCTCCCAAGTGGTTGGGACTACAGGTGCATGCCACCATACTTGGCTAATTTTTTTGAATATTTGTAGAAACAGGGTCTGACTATATTGCCTAGGTTGGTCTTGAACTCCTGGGCTCAAGTGATCTTCCTGCCTCAGACTCCCAGAGTGTTAGGATTACAGATGTGAGCCACTGAGCCTGGCCTCAGATATTTTTAAAGAATAACTTTTAACACATAAAAAAAGGAAATCTTTTAAATTAATCTTTCAACTTAGTTACTAAGTTTAAAGGAGAGATGCTCAGTCTGTCTAATTCTGCTGTGGAGTCTGTTTATCATACTCCAGTGTTTTGTTACTTTCCTATACCCAAGAGGAACAGAAAATTTTATCGTTGTCTTACATCAGGTAAAAGTAAAACATGGGTCAAATATTTTCCTAACTATATAATTCATCATTCATCATGAATAGCATATCGCTGAAGTGAGCTTGAGCTTAGTTTCCCAGAAAAATACTACAAGGTCACATAATAATGATAGTGTCAATGAAGACAGATTTAAATATCGTGATTTATTTCCCATAAGATAATCTTTAAGCAACAAGGCAAATTTCTCAAGAAATGGTAGCAGAGTCTGAGAAGACTGGCTGATTAAATAGGTTATTTCATGTCTAAGAAGACTCTCAAATCATACAAATGTCCTTTTAAAACTTCACATTCTAAAGAAAGGTGGAAAAATAGCAACATCAATCATGAAAAGATTATTTACTATCTGTCAGTTGCTATTAGATGTCTTATCACTTACTGAATTTAATCTTCACAACGGTCCAGAGGTAGTAGATATTCTTCTGTTATGCAGATCAGAGTAACATCTCAGAGAGGTTAATTATTACATGTTCTGTCACTCAGTCTGTTAGTGGTGGAGCAGAAACTGAAAATCATGTCTGAGTACAAAGTTCATAATCTTTCCATTAACACAACATTACCTCAAAATTGCCTTAGGAGCCCCAAAAAGTACTTATTTCTTATGCCCTAACCTCATTTCCTATTCCTGCTGCACTCTACGTTAAAGTAAAATCTCATTTCTGATATTTATCTTAGTTGTTGAATACTAGTATAACATGACTAACCTTCAAAGTAATGATATTTTAAATTTGCCATAATGTGTGTGTTGCTAGCAGTTGAAGAAAACATCAATTTTAATATTATCTGCACTTTATGTGAACCACTGTTAGCTAAATTAATACGTTCACATTTATTCCATAATGTTTTCAGATCACAATACTTAATGAAATTTTCAAATACAATGTGGCAAGCTATAAAACAGAGCACAATTATATTGAATGAGTTATAGTGTCTAAAAGCAGGATCTGTCAAAATGTCAAATAAGAAAAGGAAATGAAGCTACATATACAATGCAAAAATCATTTATCCTTTATTAATCTGGGACACAAGTACTGTGAAGTACATAAAATACCTTTGGAGAAAAATTTGTATTATCTTTGGTACCTCATTGATAAAATCGTATATATTGATGTTTAAAGATTAAAACTGAAATTTCTTTCCTTTATAGGCTAAAAACCTTGAATTTGATTCACAGAGAAAATACCAGTGGAGGATCACCACATAATACTTCTTAATTTGGATCATAAATATATTTTCCAGTATTCAAACTAAAGTCAGTTTTATGTGATGCCAGAATATCTCAATGTTGTTGAATACAGTAATATTTATTTATTTATTATACTTTATGTTCTGGGGTACATGTGCAGATTGTGCAGGTTTGTTAAATAGGTATACACGTGCCATGGTAGTGGTTTGCTGCATCCATTTCCCCGTCATCTACATTAGGTATTTCTCCTAATACTATCTCTTCCCAATCTCCCCATCCCCTGCTATTCCTCCCCTAACCCATCACCTGGCAGGACCCAGTGTGTGATGTTCCCCTCCCTGTGTCCATGTGTTCTCATTGTTCACCACCTGCCTATGAGTAAGAACATGTGGTGTTTGATTTTCTGTTATTGTGTCATTTTGCTGAGAATGATGGTTTCCAGATTCATCCATGTCCCTGCAAAGGACATGAACTCATCCCTTTTTATGGCTGCATAGTATTCCACGGTGTATATGTTCCACATTTTCTTTATCCAGTCTATCACTGATGGGCATTTGGGTTGGTTCCAGGTCTTTGCTATTGTAAACAGTGCTGCAATGAACATACGTGTGCGTATGTCTTTATAATAAAATGATTTATAATCCTTTGGGTATATGCCCAGTAATGGGATTGCTGGGTCAAATGGAATTTCTATTTCTAGATCCTTGAGGAATTGCCACACTGTCTTCCACAATGGCTGAATTGATTTACACTCCCACCAACAGTGTAAAAGTGTTCTTATTTCTCCACACCCTCTCCAGCATCTGTTGTCTCCTGATTACTTAATGATCGCCATTCTAACTGGTATGAGGTGGTATCTCAATGTGGTTTAGATTTGCATTTCTCTAATGATCAGTGATTATGAGATTTTTTTCATATGTTTGTTGGCTGCTTAAATGTCTTCTTTTGAAAAATGTTTTTTTGATGGGGTTGTTTTTTTCTTGTAAATTTGTTTAAATTTCTCTGTAGATTCTGGATATTAGCCCTTTGTCTGATGGGTAGATTGCAAGAATTTTTTTCCGATTCTGTTGGTTGCCAGTTCACTCTATTGATAGTTTCCTTTGCTGTGCAGAAGCTCTTAAGTTTAATTAGATCCCACTTATCTATTTTGGCTTTTGTTGCCATTGCTTTTAGTGTTTTAGTCATAAAGTCTTTTCCCATTCCTATGTCCTGAATGGTATCGCCTAGGTTTTCTTCTAGAGTTTTTATGATGTTAGGCCTCATGTTTAAATCTTTAATCTATCTAGAGCTAATTTTTGTATAAGGTGTAACAAAGGGATCCAGTCTTAGCTTTCTGCATATGGCTAACCAGTTTTCCCAACACCATTTGTTAAATAAGGAATCCTTCCCCCATTGCTTGTTTTTGTCAGGTTTGCCAAAGATCAGATGGTTGTAGTTGTGTGGTGTTACTTCTGAGGCCTCCGTTCTGTTCCTTTGTTCTACTTCTCTCTTTTGGTACCAGTACCATGCTGTTTTGATTATAGTAGCCTTGTAATATAGTTTGAAGTCAGGTAGTGTGATGCCTCCAGCTTTGTATTTTTTGCTTAGGTTTGTCTTGGCTATGTGGGCTCTTTTTGGCTCTTATGAAGTTTAAAAGATAGAAGATTCAAATAGATACAATAACAAATGATAAAGGGGATATTGCCACTGATCCCATAGAAATACAAACTACCATCAGAGATTACTACAAACACCTCTATGCAGATAAACCAGTAAATATAGAAGAAATGGATAAATTCCTGGACATTTATACTCTCCCAAGACTATACCAGAAAGAAGTTGAATCCCTGAATACACCAATAACAAGGTCTGAAGTAGAGGCAGCAGTTAATAGCCTATCAACCCAAAAAAGTCTAGGACTGGATGGGTTCACAGCTGAATTCTACCAATGTACAAAGAGGAGCTGGTGCCACTCCTGAAACTATTCCAAACAATACAAAAGAGGGACTCCTCCCTAACTCATTTTATGGGACCAACATCGTCCTGATACCAAAATCTGGCAGAGACACAACTAAAAAAGAAAATATCAGGCCAATAGCCATGATGAACACTGATGCAAAAATCTTCAATAAAATACTTGCAAACAGAATGCAACAGCACATCAAAAAGCTTATCCAACACGATCAAGTTGGCTTCATCCCAGGGATGCAAGGCTGGTTCAACATCTGCAAATCTATAAACATAATCCACCACGTAAACAGAACCAAAGACAAAAACCACATGATTATCTCAATAGATGCACAGAATGCCTTTGACAAAATCCAACAGCGCTTTATGCTAAAAACTCTCAATAAACTAGGTATCAATGGAGTGTATCTCAAAATAATGAGAGTTATTTATGACAAACCCACAGCCAATATCATACTGAATTGGCAAAAGCTGGAATCATTCCCTTTGAAACCTGGCACAAGACAAGGATGCCCTCTCTCACCACTCCTATTCAGCATAGTATTGGAAGTTCTGTCTAGGGCCATCAGGCAAGAGAAGGAAATAAAAGGTATTCACATAGGAAGAGACGACATCAAATTGTCCCTGTTTGCAGATAACATGATTGTATATTTAGAAGACCCCATCGTCTCAGCCCAAAATCTCCTTAAGCTGTTAAGCAACTTCAGCAAAGTCTCAGGATACAAAATCAGTGTGCAAAAATCACAAGCATTCCTATACACCAATAATAGACAGAGTGCCAAATCATGACGAACTTCCATTCACAATTGCTACAAAGAGAATAAAATACCTAGGAATACAACTAACAAGGGATGTAAAGGACCTCTTCAAGGGAAACAACAAACCACTGCTCAAGGAAATAAGAGAGGACACAAAAAGATGGAAAAACATTCCATGTTCATGGTTAGGAAGACTCAATATAGTAAAAATGGCCATACTGCCCAAAGGAATTAATACATTCAATGCTATCCCCATCAAGCTACCAAAAACTTTCTTCACAGAATTGGAATACAGTAATTTTTTTCTGGAAAGCTCTTGATTAGATCTAAAAAAGACACAGTTGATTGCTTTACTAAGGTAATGAAATATTAGAAGAAAACATTCTGTTCTTTCAAAAGCATTTGTTGTAAGTTGTAATGAAAAGTTTTAATTGAATGCCATTGTTTTCATGGTTTATTATGAGATATTGCTACATCAGTGATATTAAGTTCAAATAAAAAATTACCTTTGATTCTCTAAAATATATGCATAGTAATAGTTCTTTAAATCAGAAGTTTTTATTTAACAAATGTTCATCTGAATAATTGAATTCCTTTTTCTTAGAATTATTTCTTTATCTAAAATATGATTGCAGGTTGTCGGCAAGGGGGAGTGTTATTATCTATATTTCTTTAGGGCAACCATACAAATTACCACAAACTTGGTGGTTTAAAATAACAGAAATGTATTCTCACAGTTCTGGGTGCTTGAAGTATGAAAGAATTTGTAATGCTGGCTATATTCTCTCCAAAGTCTCCAGGGGAGAGTTCTTCCTTGCCTTTTATAGCTTCTGATGGTGCCAAAGAATAGCTTGTTGCTGTATTACTCCAATCTCTACGTTTCCCTTCATATGACCTTCTCCCTTTCTCCCTGTGTCTATTGTCTGTGTGTTGCCTCTAAGGACAGTGGTCATTGGATTTAAGGCTCACCTGGATAATTCAGAGTGATCTCATCTTGAGATTCTTAATCACATCTGCAAAGACCTTTTCTTTAATTAAGGTCATATCCACAGATTCTGAGTTAGAATATAGAAATGTCTCCAATCCACTACACAAACTTAATGTTTGTGAATGGGCTTTGGGGTTTGAAAGCTGTGAAATCAAATGCTTCTTCAACCACCCATTAGCTCTGTAATATTTGGCAAGTATATTGTGTAGTTTCGGAAATTATACTGATCATGAGTTGATGGACATAGGAATTTTAGTATTAATTGATAATTGACCCTCTTGCCTATTAAAATGAGTTTCTTTTGAAAATCCATACTCTACATGGTCACTGAATGATATCTCTGTGTAATTTGGCACTAATGACCACTCTCTTCTTCCTTAGCGTCTTCATTATGTTAGCTTCTTTCTAAAAAAAAAAATTAATGATTATTATTGTTATTATTATTATTTTAGAGATGGGGTCTTGCTGTGTTGGCCAGCCTGGCCTCAAACTCCTGGGCACAAGTTATCCTCTGCCTCAGCCTTCTGAGCATGTGGGACAATTGGCATGTGCTATTGTACCTATTTTTGTGTGTCTCAGCTTCTAAAATAGTGTAGTTTACTGATTATTTTACTACTATTCTGGCTGTTCTTTCCTCTTCTTGTGCTCCTATCCTGCCCCTTAAATATTAGTTTCTAAGGTTTCTAACATAGGCCTCTTTTTCAATTATCCTATATACTTTCTCCAAGTGACTTAACCTATTTTCAGAACTTCAACTGACAACTGCCTGCTGATGATTGTGAAATCTACATCTTCAAATCAAATATTTTCCTTCAGCTAGAAACCTGTATGCACCCACGTCCTAGGCTTTCATACCTAGATGTCCCACTTCTAAGCCTTCATATACAAATTTAAAGCTAAACTATAACTTTTTTTTTACATCTAGAAACCTATACCTTCTTTGTAGATGTACTGTTATTCTTTAGTCATCTTGATTTACCAGTCGTTCCCCAAATATGTCATGTTCTTTTGCCCCTTCTTTATCCTTACACACACTTTTCTTTCAGTTTGTAACTCTCCTTCTTATCTTGTGAACACCTGTTTATTTTTCAAGACTTAGCTTAAACATCACTTTATCCTTAAGATGACCATTTTCTTTTTGCTTTATATCCGTACTGAATCTTATAACCTGCTTCTGTTACACCAAAAGGCATTTTCGAGGGCTTGTTTTTCTTCCCCATTCAACTATGAGCTCCATGAAAGATAAGTAATCATACTCCATTTATCTTTGTAACCTTTCTTTTCAGAATAGCATCTGACACATAGCCCTCAATAAGTGCTTGTTAAAATGATTTCTTACGCCTACTGAAAGGACATCTTGCTATCATTATTATTATATTGTTTGTGGTTAGCTTATTCTTAAAAGCATTTAATGATAGTAATAATGGTTAACATTTATTGATAACATACTTATCAACATTCTGAAATTGCATATGTTTCTCTTGCATTTAGAGTTTATGGAAACAGCAAAACAGGCTGTGAGAGATGGATCATAAAATTAAAGGAGTTTGATTTGAAAGGAATTAGACAATGAGTCATTTTAAAGTAGTTTTTTTAAAATTCTGGCAACTAGATGTGTAAATAAAAATAGATAGAAATAAATATAAATAAAAATAGAGAATTTTATAGTTCCAGAATTTTACATTTCTGGAGGATAAATTAAATAGAAATAAAGACATACATATACCCTTAAAATGGTCATGAATCACATATTTTAGTGAACTTTTTTTTTCTGCAGATTTCTTAAAGCACACATAAACATTTTCATTCTGAAGAGTCTCTTTAGTTTTCATTTACCATGTTTAAGTCAATTAATTGATGCATTTCAGAACATTCATCTTTATTTTTCATTGAGGTTTTGTCTTACTCCAGTCTGAAACATTCACATAGAAACTGTGTGGGCTAAAATGCTGAAATGTACTGTAAATCATTGTATGCTAATTAAATTCAGTATTATTGGAATCTTTTAGCTTCCTTTTTACAGGAAGA
Source organism: Sapajus apella (assembly GCF_009761245.1). Classification (NCBI taxonomy): domain Eukaryota; kingdom Metazoa; phylum Chordata; class Mammalia; order Primates; family Cebidae; genus Sapajus; species Sapajus apella. The sequence goes on along the minus strand of NW_022436944.1, from coordinate 13,893,241 downwards.
TATCTAAAGATAATTGATGGACATGTTACGTTTGGGGAAACACTTAGGCCTCTGTGCATTATAAAAATAGAAAAATTTGGAGTACTAAGGCTGAATTTGTAAGAAAAAATGCTGTCATTGATATTTGAAAAGTTCGTACATTTATTTTATCTTAGTAAAATTATTCATAAAATGACAGTGTCTCAAACATTTTTGTACTGATAATGATGGTCTTTTATGTTAGGCAACTGATCACTTCTGAAGACAGGAGTCTATAGGCTGCTGAGCACACAGCATGGTGCAGTGCCATCTGTGTGGTAGTTAAAAACAGAGGATCAGTTTCAAACAGCAGCACCACCAAGTCCTTGACTGCCTTGTCATTCTTGTCTGCCTCAGTCTTCTGCCGCAGTGTCTCCACAATGAGGTGGTCGGGGTTGATCTCCGGATGCTTTTTGGCCTCCATGGTGGAGTTGTGCCGAAGTGCCTGGGCTTTCATGATCCACTCCATATTGGCTGTCCTGCTGTAGGTGCTGGTCACAATGCAGTAGGGTGAAGACACAAGCCTATTGGAGATTGTCACCTTCTCAACCTTCTTATCAAAGATTTCTTTCATGAGCTTGCAGAGATTATCAAATTTTGCCTTGCTCTCTTCCATTTTCTTCTCCTCCTCATCCTCAGGGAGCTCCAGACCATCCTTAGTAACTGAGACCAAGCTCTTTCCATCAAACTCCTTGAGCTGCTGCACACAGTATTTGTCTCAAGCTAGGTCTAGGTATTGATGAAGATGAAGTGGCAGCAGAGGAACCCAGTGCTGCAGTTCCTGATGAGATCTCCCCTCCCCTTGAGGGCAATGAGGATGTGTCTCACATGGAAGAAGTTGATTAGAAGTTCATAGTTGGAAAACTGCTCTTGTATAGTGTCCTTACGGCTCCCACTGCAGCCTCGAGTGCCTCTGCCCCAGCTGGCTCCCCTGCTGATGTCTGGTGTTCTCTCTTGTCCTTGTGTTGGAGGCAGGAAACAAGAGTGTCAAGTCTCCATTCCCTCCCTAGTCTTGACAGCAGGATTGGATGTTGTGTATTGTGGTTTTTATTATGTTTGTTCATTTTGTTCTGAATTAAAGTAGGCAAAATAAAGAATATGCCGTTTTTATTCAAAAAAAAAAAAAAAGCAACAAAGGGTCAGATTGGCATCTCAGTTTCCTCATCTATAAAATGGAAAATGCATTGACAGTTGTCTTGAAAGATGTTTGTAAGAAAACAATGAAATCATCTTGTATGGAGTCCCAAGGCCCTGTTATAAGTGCTCACAGGTAACTTTTATTCCATTACTATAATTCATGGCATCATTTTCATAGGTGATTTCTGGAAAGCTAACCCATTGCTTTCCTAATGCATCCTTAATGGCATTTCTTTTGAGAAAACCTAATAATATTTAGGCATTAAATTGAACTGTGGCTGCCAGGCCTCAATTACGATGGGATTTCATTATGTTTTAGTGCCAATCCTCATTCTAGGTTAGCTTGGGGAAGGGCTTAGATGGCCAGGGAAGGGAATATTGAAGCAGTTTCCTTTTCAAAAGTAATGAAACTAAACCTTCCCAAAATAATTGATGCAAACATTTTAAAGCAATATTCTGATATCTATTGTGTAAAAGAAACTGTCTAGTAAATAAGCCATTCTTTCAATTTTCTGTATTGTAAAACTTTTTTGTGTGTATGTGTGGGTTTTTTTATTTTGTTCTGTTTAAAGATGGGGGTCTCACTATATTGCCCAGGCAGGTCTCAAACTTCTGGGCTCAAGCAATCCTCCTATCTCAGCCTCTTGAGTAACTGGTATTACAGGAATGTTCCACTGCACTTGGCTCTGTCCTAAGTAGAAAAATATATGAAACATGGAATAGACTCCTATTCTGCTTTTTAATATGTGGGATATTTGTAAGAACAAGATCTCTGGCACAGCATGAAGAGCTGCAGTCACATTCTTATACCTCTGGGAATCACTCCTGGGTTTTCCTTCTACTTTCCTTCCTTTTGTATGTGCTCGCTCTGCTTTGAAGGTTCTGGTTTCTCTCTTCTGTAACTATTCATATCATTTGTACCAGAGTCTTTCAGCTTAATTCTGATTTCACCCTTAGACAGGCTGTCTTTCAATTTTTCCTTCTTTGGCTTTATGTTCCTCCAGACAGGGACCTTGGGATGTTCTACCCCATCCTAAGGTCCCTGTTTGGAGACAGGACAATATAGTGAGACCCCATCTTTAAACAAAACAAAATCAAAAAGCCACACATGCACAAAAGGAAGTTTTACGATACGGAAAACTAGAAGAATGGCAGTCCATTTACTAGATAGACTGTCTGGAGACAGGGAGTCAGTAAGTACTCCAAATCTTGGGTATTTCCAGGCTGGAGATTGTCCTGGAGAACTAAAGGCTCAAGTTCATTTTTCTGCAGATTGACCCAAGCTTATGTAAATAAAGCTTCCAGAGATAATTTAGACTCTGAGTCAGTAGAACTGACCCTGGGAGGCTGGATACCTTTTCTGGGTGAGGTTACAAGAGTGTTACAAATACCACAGATGCTGCAGGTTGACCCAGCCTGAGTCTACACTTTTTAGACTTGGTTTGGAACTGTACAGGCCTCTTGATATGGTGAAACAAAGTTTTGATAGCTATTTCTGAAGATCAGACTTGCAAGAGTTGAGAAAATATTTAAAGATGATACCCTTGCTGAGTGTTTTTTTTTCCTCCAAACTTTTGATCAATTTGCCCTGAGCCATCCAATATTTCAGACTCAGTCCTTTTGCAGCCAAATAAATAAATAAATAAATAACCCTCATAGCTTAGAGGTATACTTTTTTGAGGATTACCCAGCCTATCTGTAGTTGGCTTAATAAAAGATGCAGGGGTCTCATTATGTTGCTAGTCTGAACTCTTAGGCTTAAGTGATTGTCCTGCCTCAGCCTCCGGAGTAGCTGGGGCTATTGGCGCATTCCACGACGTCCATCTTGTAATTGGCTTCTGTAGGATGTAAAACTATGCTCTCCTAATGCAGTATCTATGCCACAATGAACAACTCTGTAGCCCCAGTCTAAATTACAATGGTCAATTACATAACTGGCAGATCCTTTTAGAATACACTATTTACTCCAAATATTGCATTGGTAGGTTTTGAGTGAAATACAGAAAAATGTATGAATAATTCTTATGCTTGAACAGATTATTACCTATGAAAAGTCAAAGAAATAATTACATGACAAAACATTAATTCATGTTCCAAGAAATCAGAGAAGGAAGTAATTATTTCAGGTTGGTGGCAAATGGTTTCATGGGTGAATTAGATTCAAGCTGAGGCTTAAATACTTCAGACAGTTTGTAGATATGGAAAACATTAGATGGGGAATATTCAGAAAAATTTACACTGCATATGGCACAAAGCTGTCTATGTTATCCCCGTGCTTAAAACCCTTTAATATTTTTTAGTTGTGCTTCTCAAACTTGAATGCATGCATGCAGTTAAACTGATGACCTTTAATTACAGATTCAGATTCAGTGGGTCAGCAGTGGAGTCTGATATTCCAAATTTCTAAGTCCACTGCTGCTGCTGCTGCTGCACCTCAGATGAAATTGTGAAAGACAGAGAACCAGACTAATAAAGAAAAGAAAGAAGAATAGAATAGATGCAATAAAAAATGATAAAGGGGATATCACCACCGATTCCACAGAAATACAAACTACCATCAGAGATTACTACAAACAACTCTATGCACATAAACCAGTAAATCTAGACAAAATGGCCTAATTCCTGGACACTTACACTCTCCCAAGACTAACCCGGGAAGAAGTTGAATTCCTGAATAGACCAATAACAAGGTCAGAAGTTGAGGCAGCAATTAATAGCCTACCAACCAAAAAACGTCCAGGTCCAGACGGGTTCACAGCCAAATTCTACAAAATGCACAAAGAGGGCTGGTACCATTCCTTCTGAAACTATTCCAAATAAGAGAAAAAGAGGGAATACTCCCTAACTCATTTAATGGGACCAGTATCATCCTGATACCAAAATCTGGCAGAGACACAACTAAAAACGAAAATTTCAGGCCAATATCTATGATGAACTTCTATGAAAAAATCTTCAACAAAATACTGGCAAACCAAATGCAACAGCACATCCAAAAGCTTACCCATCATGATCAAGTAGACATCATCCCAGGGTTGCAAGGCTGGTTCAACATATGCAAGTCTATAAACATGATCCACCACATAAACAGAGCCAAAGAGAGAAACACATTATCTCAGTAGATGCAGAGAAGGCCTTCGACAATATTTAACAGCCTTTATGCTAAAAACTCTCAATAAATTAGGTATCGATGGAATGTATCTCAAAATAATAAAAGCTATTAATGATAAACCCTCAGCCAATATCATACTGAATGGAAAAAAACTGGAGGCATTCCCTTTCAAAACTGGCACTAGACAAGGTTGCTGTCTCTCACCATTCCTATTCAGTATAGTATTGGAAGTTCTAGCCAGAACAATCAGGCAAGAAAAAGAAATAAATGGTATTCAGTTAGGAAAAGAGGAAGTCAAATTGTCTCTGTTTGCTGACAACATGATTGTATATTTAGAAGACCCCATTTTCTCAGCCCAAAATCTCTTTAAGCTGATAAGCAACTTCAGCAAAGTCTCAGGATACAAAATCAGTGTGCAAAAATCACAAGCATTCCTATACACACAGACAAACAGCCAAATCAATAGTGAACTCTCATTCACAATTGCTACAAAGAGAATAAAATACCTAGGAATACAACTAACAAGGGATGTGAAGGACCTCTTCAGGGAGAACTACAAACCACTGCTCAAGGAAATAAGAAAGGACACAAACAGATGTAAAAACATTTCATGTTCATGGTTAGGAAGACTCAATACCATGAAAATGGCCATACTGCCCAAAGTAATTTATAGATTCATTTACTTTATAGCTATCCCCATCAAGCTACCACTGACCTTCTTCACAGAACTGGAAAAAAACACCTTAAACTTCATATGAAACCAAAAAAGAGCCCACATAGGCAAGACAAACCTAAGCAGAGAGAACAAAACTAGAGGCATTATGCTACCTGAGTTCAAACTATAGTATAAGGCTACAGTAATCAAAGCAGCATTGTACTGGTACCAATACAGAGATATATACCAATGGAACAGAACAGAGGCCTCAGAAGTAATGCCACACATCTACAACTATCTGATCTTCAACAAACTGGACAAAAACAAGCAATGAGGAAAGGATTGCCTGTTTAATAAATGGAGTTGGGAAAACTGGCTAGCCATGTGCAGAAAGCTGAAACTGGACCCCTTTTTTACACTTTACAAAAATTAACTCAAGATACTTGAGTAAAGATTTAAACATAAGACCTAACACCATAAAAACCCTAGAAGAAAACCTAGGCAATACCATTCAGGACGTAGGCATAGGCAAGGACTTTATACTAAAACATCAAAAGCAATGACAACAAAAGCCAAAATAGACAAATGGGATCTAATTAAACTTAAGAGCTTCTGCACAGCAAAAGAAACAATGACTAGAGTTAGCTGGCAGCCAACAGAATGGGAAAAAAAATTTGCAAGCTACCCATTTGACAAAGGGCCAATATCCAGAATCTACAAAGAACTAAAACAAATTCACAAGAAAAACCAAACAACCCCATCAAAAAGTGGGCACAGGATATGAACAGACACTTTTCAAAAGAAGACATTTATGTGGCCAACAAACGTATGAAAAAAATGCTCCTCATCACTGGTCATTAGAGAAATGCAAATCAAAACCACGTTGAGATACCATCTCATGCCAGCTAGAGTGGCAATCATTAAAATATCTGGAGACAACAGATGCTGGAGAGGATATGGAGAAATAGGATCACTTTTACACTGTTGGTGGGAGTGTAAATTAATTCAAACATTGTGGAAGACAGTGTGACGATTCCTTAAGGATCTAGAAATAGAAATACCATTTGTTCCAGCAATCCCATTACTGGGTATATACCCAAAAGATTATAAATTGTTCTATTATAAAGACACATGCACACATATGTTCATTGCGGCACTGTTTATGATAGCAAAGACTTGAAACCAACCCACATACCCATCAAGTATAGACTGGTTAAAGAAAATATGGAACATATACAATATGGAATACTATGCAGCCATAAAAAAAGATGAGTTCATGTCCTTTGCAGGGACGTTGATGAAACTGGAAACCATCATTCTCAGCAAGCTGACACAAGAACAGAAAACCAAACACAGCATGTTCTCACTCACAAGTGGGTGTCGAACAATGAAAACATATGGACACAGGGATGGGAACATCACATACTGGGGTCTGTTAGGGGATAGGGGCCTAGGGGAACGGTAGCAGGGGTTGGGGAGATTGGGGATGGATAACATTAGGAGAAATACCTAATGTAGGTGATGGGGGCATGGAGGCAGCAAACCATGTGTGTATACCTGTGTAACAATCCTGCAAGATCTGCCCATGTACCCCAGAAGTTAAAGTTTAATAATAAAAAACAACGTACAAAGAACCACAAACAAAACAAAGAAAGAAAGACAAAGAGGACTGGCGCTGAGGAGTGGGGCAAACTACAGCCAATGAGCCAAATTGAGCCTGCCAAATATATTTGAGGTTTTATTGAAACACAGGCACATCTCTTTGTTTACCTATCAACTACTTTTGCACTATGGTGGCAGCATTACATATTGTGACAGAGACAGTATGGCCCAGAAAGCCTAAGATATTTACTATCTTATTCTTTACAAAAAAGATTTGCCTACCTCTGGTATATATGGTAAGATAAAATACAAATACTCTAGGAGTGTATATGAGGACCAGCAAAAATTGTTTTCAGTCTATCTGCTCAATCTCTCTGCTCTGCCTCCTTAGACACTTGACTGCCATATAATCAGCTTGCTGTTAACACAGATCCTACATGTTTTTTTCTCATCTTTGAAACAGTATACCACCTGAAAATATATTGAGCACATGATTTGAAAAGTAAACTAAAATTACTTAAGAAGTTTGTTCCATTTTTCCCAACTTTGCAGACACCCTGTAGAATATTACACATTCACAAACGTATTGATGAGGAGTGGATGACAGGAACAATAGCTGTGGGTAAAAAGCAGTTGAAAATTTTCTGAAGCTTTTTTTTTTAATGGCAAGGTTTGAATTACATTCACATAGATGTGAATTATTATTCTGAATGATTATATCTGAATATTAGTTAAAAAATACTTAGTGCTGTGTTTTCTGCAATTATGTTTCCCACAGGATTTAATGAAGTATTATACAGCACACATATATTCACACACACACACACACACACACACACACACACACACACCCCTTGGAAAATGCTGGTTAAACAGATTACTGTAGAAATTCTGCAAGAAAGGGATTTAATATGCAGGCCTTCTTAAGATTATTCAGCTGTAAAATCCTTTTGATGTGAGATATTATTTATTCTAAAGTAGTATTGTGTGTGATACCAGTTGAACAATGTTGTACTAGTATATAAATATGCCATATATATATATATCACAGAACTATTACAATATTACCACAGAGGAAAGCTTTATATTCAGAGTTCTCTAAATGGTCGCCTGGCTCTACTGCTGAATAAATATGTGATCTTGGATAAGTTTAATCTCTTGCAAATCAGTATTTCTTATATAAAATAGATAAGATAATTCTGGCAGTCACTATATTAAAAGTTGTCAGAGGTAAATAAGATAGTGTAAGTTAAGTGCTTAGCCTGGCATCTGGCACATTATAATCAGTAGTAAATACTGCCTTTTTAATACTGCAATTATTAGCACAACTTGCCTCTACTGTTCAGTTTCATCACTGCCAATGTTTGCCATTACCCTTCTATTTTCCTGCCTGGAGCTGTGACCCAAAGTCATTGACTAGGATTTACACCCACAAAAGCCTAGAAATTGCATACTGGCTTACTATATACTGATATAGATCTGTGTGGTAAAATCAGCTTTAATGTTAAACTGGAAACATTATACTTTCAAAATACTATGTTTCAGTACACTTTAGAAATATTTTTCACACAGTTATGGTGTATAGTAGCTAAACATATTACTGTAGTCTTCTGAGATCCATGAGACAAAAAAGAATTTCTTATTTCATGAAAAGATGACAAGAATATTTCTTAACCTAGTCCCTGAAATTTACTGTAAAATGACACAGAAAACCACACATTTCCAGAGAAGCTAGAAAAAAACTTCTTGTTATTTATATAGTTGATGTTGCTAGAATGCTAGGGAGTAAAGAAATCCTAAAAAAAATATAGACAGTCTTTCCTGTGGTATAGGCCTCTAGGAATTGGAAAGAAAAAAAAAAAAACCAACTTATATTTATGTAGTTCTTAATACTAATATCAACAATAGAGCATAATAGTTTGTATTACATATTTCAAAACTCCTCTACTAATCTAATTGGATCATCAACTATATCCCTGTTCTGGGTAACCATGGATTTTCAAAATCATACATAGATTTATTCTGGAAATTTATAGATATGGGTAATATATATGCTTCATTTTTTAAAAGTAAGTTCTACTCTTTTAGCATTCACAAAATATTTATCTATTGTTGTTCAAATTTAGAGAGAAATTCAAGTCAAAAATTAGCATAAGAAGGTACTATAAACCCTCAAATCTAGGTGACCAAAACTGAAACTCTTAAATGAAAAATAGAGAGCAGTTAAAATCTATAGTTAAATAGTTGCAAATGAATTATTTATATCTTTTATAAATAACTGAAGCCTAAATATAATTCTTTTTTGTTTTCTATCCTGTGTATGATATTGGTGTTTCTAGACTTGAGAATAGTCATATTCTTTGGAATCACAATAACAACAAACTGGGTCAAGAAGGAATGACTGCCAAGGACCCATCTGCAAATCCTGTCTTTGGCCTCTCTGAAGCCTAATTTCTCTAATATCAACTGTATGTTTGCCACAATTTTATTGTGAGGATTAAAACAAATTAATGTATATGAAACAGAAATGAAAACCATAGATCACAAGATAAATCTTAAGCAAGATGGTGGATCATAAACCATCTGAATTGTTTTTGATCCCCAATTTTTGCAACCCTGGCTTCTTCTCATTATTTAGGTTTTAACTTAAATATCTCCTCAGAAAGGGCTTCCGCAAAGAATTAATTCAAAGTAGAAATTCACCTTCTCTGCCAGTTACTCCTTGTCTGCTACCACTCATAACAATCTAAAATTAATACCAATTTCATACCACTCATAACAATCTAAAATTAATCCAAAATTAGCCTACTTTTCACTTATGTGTTAATTTTTTTTGTCCTGGTCCCCCGCCCCCTCTACGAGGCAGGGGGACTATTGTTAATTGTATTCATTGCTGACTCCCAGTGTCTGGGACATTGCAATGAGGACATGTGCCCTTCACAATCACTCTTGTTTCCATGCATGTCGATTCAAATGAATTTAGGTCTTGCAGCTATGTCAAACTGAACATTTTCATGTAACTTTCTATGTGTTCAATAACAAAAGGTCTTCAGACAGCAACTCATTCCTGATGGCAAATCTTATCCAAAAGAGAATTATTCTCTCTGTGGAGTCATTTTCATGTCAGATAAAGTCTCTTTACTCAAAATGCTGCATAGAATTTATCTATATCCAGAGAACCAGATGAGAGATTTATTTTTTGATTCTCCCTGTAAAGTAGTTAAGATAATTTAGACCACTGTTTTGCTATTTCTCTCTCCAGAATTAGCCTGGAGTTAATGATTGTAAAAGCTAGGAGGTCGGTCTGGCACTCTCAGATGGCACAATTGTACTTTGTAGGCTAAAAGACTAGGTAGTTTATTCCTATTAAATAAAGGGTCTTAAAGTTTATGTGATTGGAGAGGTAAAATATCCATGTCTTACAAAAGTAATGAATCAAACCCCGTCGTTACAACCACTCGTGAAGTCTCACACATCAAGCCTTCCATTGGCCTCTCTGGCTTTATGCCTAGTGCTCTTCCCATCATTCCTTCATCCCAGCCACACTGGCCTCCTTGCTGTTCCTATAATCCTCAAAGAGATCCTAACCCCAGAAAAAGATAAGGCTTGCTCCCACATACCTTCAGGTTTTAGCTCAAATGTCACCGTAGCAGAGACATCTTCCTGACCACCCTGTTTAAAATCACAAAACCTTGCTCTGCACTCTACCTCCTTCCTTGCTTCTTTATTTTTTTCCCATAGCATTTATGACCATGTGACATACTTCATAATTTACTTGTTAATTTATTCATTTTGAACAAGGATTTTTGTATGTTCACTGCTAGGTACTGTTGGCACATGGTAGGTAAGTACATAATATTTAATTAATGAATAAATGAAAAAAGTAATTAATATGCAAAAGAGTAGTATAATTTCAATACTTGAACTTCAAACAGTTCATTAAAATGGATTGTATATAGTTCTCCAGAACTTGAGGCTGGTTGTTAATTAGATTACTGCAAGGAACAAAAACCGTGGGGTTACTCCAGGATTTATTTTAAAAGACTAAGGGGGAAGTAAGGAAGAGGAAAAACAATCTGTGTAGGCATCCAGTAGTTGCTCATGGGAAGGGGATGTCATACAGACCGCTGTCACTGACCTATTTCAGTAGGTCAGTAGGATGTTGTCACTGACGTGGTACAGTAGTTCTCAAACTGCGATGATGTTTCAGAATCACCCAGGTGCTTCTTAAAAACACAGTTTGCCTAGCCTCCCCCATCTTAAAGTCAGTAAGTCTCAGTGGGCTCTGAGAATTTACAGTTCTAATCAGTTCCCAGGTGATTCTCATGTTGCTAGATTAACCACGATCCACACTTTGAGTTCCCTGACATAGTATAAAAGCCACCCTATTGACCTTGGGGGCACTCTAGTCCTATTGACTTAGTTCTTTCAGCCATGCCTCCATATTCCTGTTTGATCCTCTGTTAGCAGTTCTCATTTTTAACCTGAAGTCTTTGGCTCCTTATGAAATTTAGTGCATCGTGACTTCTGTTTTTTGCTTTTGCTCTCCGTGATTTCTGCCTTTGTACCACTTTGTGCCTGCTGACTATGTCTGCATCTCTCATTTGCATTTCCCTGGGGAGTTTAAGGGTTGGATTGAATATTCTAATCACTCTTCAGTAGAAAGTATCTCTGTAAGGTATAGCTCTCATAAATGTCTCACATAGGCCCTCTGGGTCATATAAAGATGCTGCATTAGCAAGGTCACATGGAACAAAACATAATTACCTATGTGTAAGGCACATCATGTATTTTTATTCAGATGGGGTCTGTAAGAATGAAGGCACTTGAGGGTGTTCAGAAATGACCACTGTATGTGACAGACAGCTGGCATGGTGTATCTGCTTCGAGGTGAACAGACAACTGGCATGAAGTGCCTTTAATATTTTGAAATGGTGTAGAAAAGAATGTCTGTATTTTGCTGCCAAATTGGCAATAAATTAGACTAGTAATACTAGACAAATTTTTGTTTTTCTCTGGCCTCCATTTCCCCAGTGACAACGTGAGAGAATTTGGCATGATGAACTTTAAATTCCTTTCCATATGCAATGTGCTATGACTTGATGAATCTAATTTATTAGCGTACATACACAGGTACATGACTAGGTCAGCCTCCATTTCCAGGTTGCTATGATATAATTTATTACAGGTGAAAATTATATTCTACTTTCTTTAATTGTATGGATATCGAACCAACCTGCCTGGGTTTGAATTGTTGTTTTGCCATTTACTAGTCATATGACCTTGGGCAAATTATTTTGTCTGTCAATTTTCTTATCCATAAAATGAGGATTATAGTAATTTTCTTATAGTTTTGTTGGATTAAATGAGTTATTACATGTGAAAGTATTTATAATAGAAATGAAAGTGTTTGAAAGGCTATCTGGCACATAGGAAAGATTATATAATTATCTTAAATTATTTTATATAAATTTCAATCAGTGCTATGTTTTGTCTAATTAATACACATGATTATAATATGCATGGGAATTTTACTTAGAATTGTGCTTAGAATATGAAGCCATCAGAAATTATTTCATTAAAATGATGCTATAGTGAACCCTCTTTGAAGTATTTTAGAAATTGCTACATTCTTTTAAAATATATTTCTGATAGCGAAGAGGCACATGACATTTTGTGAGAGACTAAACTATAAGAACACAAAACATAGCAAACTTTGCCAAAGGCTAGGGGTTGGTCGGGAGTGGGAAAATTTTCTGCAAATGAGCATAGTGAAGCTTTTGTGTGTGATAGCAATATGCTGTATCTTGTTGTGGTGATGGCTACATGATTGAATATGTTTGTTAAATTTGTATACAAAAGAAAAGTAAATTTTTATTGTATCTATGTTATAGCTAAGTAAACCCCACTTTTACAAAGTGCTTCTCAGTGCGATATTTTGATAACGTGAGATTTTGTAAACCACACGGCTGTATATGATTCTGACCTTGCACATTGATTTCCTTAACTTGCTTTTATTCTTATTTCAAGTGTTTGAAATATAACCTAAAATGTCAGTGGAAATCCTGCCACAGCTGCCTCCATCTTTGTAGGACCTCATGTTTGGGTTTTTCAGTATGTGGCCTTTTCTCATTAATACTTAAAACCTCTCTCACTTCTGTAACTCAACATGCCATTCTCTACTCAGCCTTCATCTCTGCCTACTCTTTTCACCTGGGGCTCCTTAGGCATTCATTCACTCAGAAAATGGAAGCAAAGAGACCTATGTGATATTTGTTGATGCTATTGTCAGTGGTACTGTTTTATAAATTGTTGCTACTGGTTTTCTGAAAAAGAAAAAAAAAAAACGTTTTTGGAAGGCTGATGACATACTCATTAACCTAACCAAACTTATATAATATTTCACATATTATTTTTGATATTTAAAAAATCTTATTCAAGGAACTTCTAGTTTGCTGAGCACTTTTTCATTATTATAAATGGCATATTCTACAAAACTTTTTTTCTCTATATTTGCTGAGATCACATGATTTTTCTTAATTTTGTTAATGTGTGATAAATTATACAAATTGATTTTCAAGTATTAAAACAACCTTGCTTTCTTGCCATAAATCTATTCATTATGTTTTATTTTCTATTTGTTGAATTTGACTTGTTAACATGTTGGTTAGAATTTTTGTCTTTGTTCATGGATGAGGTTGGACTTGATTTTCTTTCCTGGTGGTTTTCTTGTTAGGTTTTAGTATCAAGATTATAATTGCTTTATAAAACAAGTGGGATGGTGCTGACCTTTTTTCCATATTCTAAGGGTTTTTGTAAGATTGGAGATAACTATTACTATTTCTTATATGTTTAGAAAAATTTACCAGGAAAGCCACCTTGGCCTAGAGTTTTAAGACAGGTTTTAAATTATGAATTTAATTTCTTTACTACACAGGACTATTTATATTTCTAAAATTCTTCTTTATTTATATTGCTAGATACTCTTTATTAGATTTTTTCATATTACCTAAATTTTTAACATTTTATTAGCATAAAGTCATTTATAACATGCTCATACATTTGCAGTGTCTAAAGAATTTGTAGTAATATTTCTTTGGTTTTATGTGTTGTCTCTTTTGTGTTTTTTTTATTATTTATTCAACAGTTTTAACAACTTATTAGTTTTTTTAAAATAATCAAGCTGTGACTTTGTCAATTCCCTCTAATATTATTTTAAAAATTTTTAAATATTTACTTTTTTCTTTTTTCCTTGAGTTTATTTTTTCCTTTTATTCTCTTAATCTTGAGATCAATGCTTAGTTCATTAATTTTCAAACTTTATTTTCTAATCTATGCATTTAAGGCTACAAATTTTTTTAAACACTTCTTTATCTGCATCACATAAATTTTGATAGTTAATCCATTATGTAATTTTTTTATAATCAGATAAAAATATTTTCTATTTTTTACTGTAATTCATTATTTGATACATGGATAATTTAGTATTTCTTAATTTCTAAATAGGTGGGTATTTTCTAGTTATCTTTTTGTTATCGATTTCTAGCTTAACTCCACTGAAGCCAGATTTTAATTTTTTGAAATTTGCCTTATGACCCAGCATAAGTTCAATTTTGATAAACAATATGCCTGAAAATAATGTTTTCTGCAGTTGTTAGTTTTTGTGTCCCATATATATTTGTTTGTTCATATTTGTTATTCATATTTTCAAATCTTTTATATCTTTTCTGATCCTGTCTCTTCTTGTATCATCAAATATTGAGGAAAATGTGTTAAATTTTTATGTTAATTGTGGATTTTTCAACATATTTGCAATTCTGTCAATAGTCATGGAAATTTTAAAATGTTACATCTTCTTGATGAACATTTTATTATAAAATATCTTTATTTGTAGTAATTATTTTTGCCTTAAAGTATATTTGATCTAATACTTAAATACACATGGCGTTTTCTTGATTAGTGTTTGCTGGCATATAATTTTTCATTTTGTTAATTTCAGTTGTTACATATCTTTATATTTTACATGTCTTTTAAACAACAAGCTGTGTGTGTGCATGTGTATGTACATATGTGCTATCCAGTCTGAAAAAGTTTTTTTTTTTTTGTTTTTTTTGGACGGAGTTTTGCTCTTGTTACCCAGGCTGGAGTGCAATGGCGCAATCTCGGCTCACCGCAACCTCCACCTCCTGGGTTCAGGCAATTCTCCTGCCTCAGCCTCCCGAGTAGCTGGGACTACAGGCACGCGCCACCATGCCCAGCTAATTTTTTTGTATTTTTAGTAGAGACGGGGTTTCACCATGTTGACCAGGATGGTCTCGATCTCTTGGCCTTGTGAGCCACCCGCCTCGGCCTCCCAAAGTGCTGGGATTACAGGCTTGAGCCACCGCGCCCGGCCTCTGAAAAAGTTTTTAACGAAAAATTTCAACAGAGAATGTTAGCATTTTCACATATATATGCACCGATATTTTTCGTTAAATATATATTATTAATATTTTATATCAGCCCATTTCAAAATAAGGATTGCCAACATCATGCTACTTCATCCTTAAATGTTTTATTCACATTCCAAGAATAAGGACATTTTCTTACTTAAGCACAATACTATTATCATGTCTAAAAAATGTAGCAAATTTTTCTGATAATATCTATATCTAGTCCATATACAAATTTCTGCCAGTGTCCTAAAACTCTATTATAGCCTTCTTTTCAAATCAGAATTCAATCAATATCCATACTGTATTTGGCTATTATGTCTTTTTATTCTTTTGTATTTAAAATCTAGAACAACCTCTTCCAACCTAGCTTTTCTCTTATGATGCTGAGTTCTTTAAGAGATAAGGCTACTTATAGATTTGTCTGTGATATTATTTGACTTGTTTCTCTAACTCCTATATTTTGTGTTAATTTAAAGGGTTGGTTAGATTCCTGTTAAGTATTCCATGATCTTCCAGATTTTATTTTTTCTGTGGAAAAGTCAGTTGTCAGTTTACTATTGCTCTTTTTAGAAGAGTGGTTTTCAACCAGGTGTGATTTTTCCCCCCATTGAATATTTGATTGTCTGGAGACATTTCAGTTGCTTCAAGTTGGTGGGTGGGTATGTTGCTGACATTGGTTGCACAGGACAGGAATTCTGCTAAACATCTTGCAATCCCTCTACAACAAGGAATTATTCAGTCTCAAATGTCAATCATGTTGAGGTTGAGAAACTCTGGCTTTAGAGTAACATGTCCTTTCTCTTTAGATTCTCTTAAGGGTATCTTTTTTTCACTTAAAAAAAATAGTTTCACTGCAATGTAGCTATGTGTTTTGTTTTTGTCTATGTTTTTAATACTGCTCAGGGTTTGCTGGTCTTTTGGAATGTGTGGATTGGTGTCCACCATTAGTTTTGAAATATTCTCAGCCATTACCTCTTTAAGTATTGCTTTTGCTGAGGTATAGATCTAGGTTTTTTGGAATCTAAAACTTTTACAATTTTGTAACAACACTTAAATAAGAATACAAAGTTGATATGGTTTGGCTGTGTCCCCACGAAATCTCATCTTGAATTGTAGCTCCCAAAATCCCTGTAACTGAATTATTGGGACAGGTTTCTCCTATGCTGTTCTCATAATAGTGTGCAAGTCTCAGGAGATCTGACAGCTTTATAAAGGGCAGTTCCGCTGCACATGCTTCTCTTGCCTGCTGCCATGACTGTGGGGCCTCCATACCTATGTGAAACTGTGAGTCCATTAAACCTCTTTTCCTTTGTAGATTACTCAGTGTCAGGTATTTCTTCATAACAGTATTAAAATGGACTAATGCAAAAGTTAAGTACAAATTGTATTACTTATTTAATACAATAAAATAAATCTCAACAAATTTCAGAAATATTCAAAATACAACAAAGTCTTTTTGAAAATTCAAAAGATACTAACTGATTAACTGCCTGATTTTGGTATAATATTTTTCCTTTGTCCATTTTTGATTTTTTGGTTACCAATTTGGTAAGCCACTTTCTGTTTACATAACAATTATTTGGTAATAGCATTTCTGATTGAGGGAGTAAAAATAAATGTAGTCTTTCCTTCAGCATGATTAATCAAAGTTTTTAATTTATTATTTATATTTTGAAAAAATTTATTTTAGCTTCAATAAGAGAAATAGAGATGAGAAAGTGGAGCCAGAACCAATGATTCTAACAAGCTCCTCTGAGTAGTTTTACCATAAAAGTAAACAAAGAAGTGAGGGACACAAAGTTACAGGAATTATTTTTGTTTTTTTGTTTGTTTGTTTGTTTGTTTGCTTGCTTTGTGGTGGAAGATATTAATAAACAGTTGTATGCCAATGGTAATAATTAAGTAGACAGGTGAGGAGATGGGAATTATTTTAAGAATGTAACCCTTACACAGTTTTCTTATGAATATCTTACAGGAACTGGTATTTAATGCCCAAATGGAGGGGTTTGCCTTATCTGGCATGGTAAACATGGATCCACTGACTTCCAGGAAACACATACATAGGATAAATAAAGTCTGTGAACTTGAATGGGCAAAATACAACATTTTTATTTTTACTAATCTCTAACTGAAATTTAACATTTCCTTCAATATTAAACGTTGTCAACAAATCAGAATTAGCTACTAATACAGATTATTTTCAAATCACATAATAACCGTTGGAAATATCTTAAAATATCATTTACTACACCACTACATTAAAACAGATAGCTAGTAGACTGCCTGCTAAGTCATTTTATATTATAGATTAATAAAAAAGTACATATATTACTAAATCACAATTTAAAAATGTTTAGATAACTGAATGTAAATAAAATCAGTTTCCTTTGTATTAATAGGCGTTTCATTTTATGCATTTAGAACACTATTCTGAAAAAAGTCCACAAGCTTCACCAGATTGCTAAAGGGCATCAGGGCACACAGAAAGGTTAAGAACACACGTGGTAACAGAAAGGAAGGCATTGAATATGAGCACAGAGGCAGGGACTTTAGCAGATTTGGTGCTGGAAATTGGAGATTTTTTTCCCTAATTGTTTCTAGTTTGCTCAGAGAAATAGAAGGCAAGGTCATTAGGAGGGAGTGAGAAAAATGGTGGGGGGTAAGAGAGATAATGAAAATTTGAGTATAAGAAAGAGGGTGTGAATTGGTTTTCTAAGAGAAGAAGAAAGCTAATTTACTAGGAGAATGAAGCAAGATTGCAGGACAGCGCTGAGTAGCCACTTGTATTTTCAAAGTTGAATAGAGACCACAGTTGTGAGTCTTCCTTCTGCTCTGTTCAGCTGCTTGTATTCAGGTGCAGAGTAAGTAAAGAGTTGATTTCACCAAGGTTAGGCCTTTAGTAAATAGGAAGCTGGACAGAGCATGGTGGCTCACCACTGTAATCCCAACACATAGGGATGCAACAGCAGGTGTATCACTTGAGCTCAGGAGTTCAAGACCAGCCTAGGCAACAAGATGAAACCCCATCTCTTAAAAAATACAAAAATTAGCCAGGCACGATGGCACACACCTGTAGTCCCAGCTACTCAAGAGGCTAAGGTGGGAAGATTGAGCCCAGGAGGCCAAGGCTGCAGTAAGCTGAGATAGTGCTACTGCACTCCAGGATGGATGACAAAGTGAGACCCTGTCTTAAAAAGGAAGAAAAAAAAAAAAAAAAGACAGAGAGAAAGATGAAGGAAGAGAAGAGAGAGGAGTAAAGGAATTCATGATTTAAATATGAGTGTGATGATACTAGAGATAAACTTTCATGATTTAAGTATGAGTGTGATGATACTAGGGATAAACTTTCAATATTCATCTGGATAAAGAGAAAGATAAGAACGCACAGGGTGTTATGGTCAATCGTGGGGACAAAGGATACTGTTTTCATAAAGTACATGAGATGTGTAAAGTTAGGGATACTACAGGAAATAAAATGGAGAGGAGGTTAAATAGAGAGAGTGAATGAAAAAAATTCTAATACAAATTGACACAAATTATGATTTAAGGGAGGGAGACACAAGTGAATATTTTAAGGAAGTTTGTAAGTTTAAACTCTAAAAGTTCGACATTGTAATCAGCCCTGTTTTTCTTGACTCCCTCTTTTCTAAGTTGTCATACCTAACACTCCATATGGGCTTTGATCATTTCTCTGCCTCTGGGATCTCCTGAAGTATATAGTTGGCTTCCTTTTATACTTGAAAGACCCATGCCCCCTTAGTGTTATAGAATAGTAATACTGTAATGTCAATTAGTAAAACAGTGGCTGAGAATTAACATGTACTTTGTATTTGCTCTATTCTGTGAAATATCTGGCACTTTTTGTCTCTTTTGCACACAATCCTGTGAAATATAGATGAATAAACTTATTTTAAGAGGGGAATTAACAAGATTAGTGAAGTATAGGTATCACCTGATGGCTATAAACACTTGATTTCTTCATGCTGTCACCTAGGCCAAGAGTCATAGTTATACCATTTGTAAAATATATTTATATGGAAGCCTAAGTCTGGTCATTGATGGCTCCCTGGGGAAATCCACTCATGCTATTAAATACATGAAACATAAATCTTACTTAATTTTGTTGTAGTTTATTAAATCAGCTGCCAATTTTGTTTTCTTTTTTCCTTTTATCCATCTTCCTTGAACCAGCAATTTCAACTTTAAGCAAATTTGAGACTATCAAAATTTGTTCCCCAAATCCTCCTGATCTGAATATCTGAAAGTTATTTTTGTCATTTTTCTCTGCGATTGTTCTCAGTGTTATAATTTTTATAAGTTGTAACTTATTTTCATACAGTGACAAAATGACCAGTTTATTATGAAATCCATGAAGGGAAAATATAATTTTCTGTTTAATTATGTGTATACCTGGCATAAGATTTTTAAATGAGCATTGGGTTGATTTTGGGCTTCCTGGATTCAGCCTATGTATTATGAGGATAAAGCAGTCAATACAAAACATTTGGTTTGGCAGAACATATTAATTAATTCATCCCTGCATCAAACTACCCATTTATCCATTCATACATATATTCATTCAGAAACATCTAATGAATCCATGCCAGGGACTGTGCTAGACACTGCAGATACAATGCAGGGCAAACTCAATTTTGTCTTCACAAAATATACTATATATGTCATGAGAGACAAAGAAAACAAAGACAACTAAAGTGTGGGAGGAGCTTTAGAGAGTGATTCCGGACAGCATTCAGCTTGGAAAGCCTCATGCCTTCTCACAGCCTAAACTCTGATTCATATGTATGGAAAGGATGCTGTGCAAGAAATAGCCCTGTTTCTAAAATTGCCCTAAGCCATTGAGAATCATTAGAGATCACTAGAGAACTTTGGAAAGTGATGGGGCCCACTCCTACATATTTTCATTCAGTGGCTCTAAGGTGGATATGAGATAGGCCCAGTGCTGGTCTAAGCAGGACCTTTGTGGCTGTTAGGGACTGGCATCCCTCTGATGAGTGTGAACACTTGGACAGTATCGCTTGGCCATAAGATGACATGCTGAGATAGGCAGTCCCATGTCAGGGTGTGAGCTTGGCAAATGGAACACAGGATGGAATTTAGCCCTCTATCATCCTTTGCTCAGATACATTTGTGCAAGGCCTAACACAGCAGAGCTGGGTCTAGGAAAACGCCCTCCATTTGTCATTGTTAGGTGTGTCATTGTTCTAAATGTTCTCCTTAAGTGAATGTTGCCTGTAGGCCTGTGCCTCTCTAATCATTGTATACATATGTGTCAGAGAACCAGAACTTCTGAGTGATTTTTTCCATTGGATTTTTTCCATTGTTGTACAGAATTGAGCCCTCCCTGTCACCTTGTATCTATATGATGCCAAGTAATGAAATAAAATAAATGTTATCCACATAGACACCATTTGCCTATTTCTAAGCTCCAGATTTCCCTAAAGTTTTCATGGTTGAATAAAATTAATAGCTTTAATTTAATGATACTAATTACAAAGTTAGTAAATTTGTTGTCTGTTCTGAAGTGATCACCATTTGCTAAGTTCTGCATGAGATGATTTGATAGTTGGTGATCACAAACACAAGGGTATGAAAAAATGAGTTCGTTGGCAAAATTAAGGACTAGCAAAGTTTTGATTATAAATTTCAGAGTATCTTTATATTTTTGGAATTTTCCAGGTTATTTCTAGGTGGAATGGGGTGAATTTGTCAAATGTTAGTAACAATACCAGAAAGAGTAACATAGAATTTATCAGGGAAATACTATATAGGTCCAATTAGGGCATAGGATAAAAATGGCTTTGAATTCTCAGGGAAAAAAAAATCACGGATAATTATTTTTTAGACATTTAGGCTATTCTGGAGTTCTCTGTTCAAGACAAAGGTAATGATTTTGGAAAGTAAATGTAATAGCTCAAAATAGATCTCTTTTTAAGAAGACCTAAATGTAATAGTCATATTTTGAAAGCAGAGATAGATTTTACACTTGAGAAAATGAAGCCAGAGTTCTAAAGAGGAAGAACAAAGGAGAGAAGAAATGTGCAGAAGGCAGTTAAATAACCCTGATTAAAGCTATTGGAAAAACCTCAGGTCATAATTAAAAATGAATCTATACCAGAAATAGGTCCTGCATTTTGAGCATCAAATAACTATAAGCTCATATTCTTTTTCCCAAACTTTTGATATTGGTTTTTACTTTTTTTTTTCACTTTATAAAATATTGATGTACATTTTCTGGGGATAAATGAAATACTACTTTAATTTTGGTCTGTATTCTTCAACTAGAATTTAATTTTTTGACTGTCCAGTGTCATGGGCTTGATATTTATGAAAAAATACAAAGCTACCTATAATTACTTTCTTATTTATATTTTTTAAGAGATTATTAAAGTAGATAAACATTTCTCTAGAAAAATTTTATATAAAAAACTAATATTTATTATTTAAGTGATTAGAATTTCTGTTTAACAAAATAGAATTATCCCCAGATTAATTGTGAGGTTACAAAGAATGGACTGGCTTCTCTATACCATAGTAGTTTTATAAAGGCTGGCAAATAAAGGAGTGTCTATTTAAAGTTAGTAATTTAAAATTCAAGACCAAATATCCCATCTGAAAAGCAGCCATTATTCTTTCAATGATTATTATTGACTATTTACTGCATGCCAGGGTCTGTGAATATCAACATGAAGCAGGGGAATACCAGTGACTGCTCATTACAGTAGTTCTCAAATATCAGATAATTGATTAATTCAAAGCTAGAGTCACAGAGGTCTCTGTGGATCGTATGAAACATGATCTCATTATAAAAATGTTTTAACAACCCCATTAAAAAGTGTACAAAGGACATGAATAAACACTTCTCAAAAGAAGACATATATGAGGCCAATAAGCATATGAAAAAAACCTCAACATCACTGATCATTAGAGAAATGTAAATCAAAACCACAATGAGATATCATCTCACACCAATCAGAATGGTTATTATTAAAAAGCCAAAAAATAACAGATGCTAGTGAAGTTGCGGAGAAAAAGCAAGACTTACACGCTATTGGTGGGAGCGTAAATTTGTTCACCCATTGTGGAAGACAGTGTGGTGATTCCTAAGAGACCTAAAGGCAGAAATACCATTTGACCCAGTAATCCCATTACCGGATATATACCCAAAGGAATATAAATCATTTTATTCTAAAGAACATATGCATGCATATGTTCACTGCAGCACTATTCACAATAGCAAAGACATGGAATCAATCTAAATGCCCATCAATGAAACACTGGATTAAGAAAATGCAGTACATATGCACCCATGGAATATTATGCAGCCATAAAAATAATGAGATCATGTCCTTTGCGGGGACACAGATGGAGCTCAAGGCCATTATCCTTAGCAAACTAAGTGTGGGAACACAGAGCCAGATGTGTGCATGTTCTCACTAAGTGGGAGCTAAATGATGAGAACTTAGGGATACAGAAAGGGGAACAACACACACTGGGATCTATCAGGGCTGGAGGGTAGGAGGAGGGAGAAGATCAGGAAAAACAACTAATGGGTACTAGGCTTACTACCTGGGTGATGAAATAATCTGCACAATAACACCCCATGGCACACATTTACCTATACAACACACCTGTACATATACCCCTGAACTTAAAAAGAAATCTTAAAAAAGAAAGCATTTTAAATATTTACAATAATAAAATGGGTCCTTTCTCTTAGATCAATTGTGTATTATGCTGGATTTAAAAACATGTTATTTTAAAAGAAAATAGAGATATAGAAAATCTTCACAAATAAATCGATAACTTTTTGAGTTATTAAAGTAAACACCCATACAATCATCAGCAGGTTAAGAAACTTTGCCAGGATCCCCAGATGTCCCTTCATATGTGTGGCCCCCCCAAAGGCTACCACTATCTCAACTTCTAAAGTAATAACTTGGCTTTATTTATAGTGTTGTCACTGAGGTGTTAATCTCTAGTTTAAAATATAGCTTAGTCTTGTCATTAGAAATTTTATTTGAAATGTTTTTTAAGTCTCTTTTAATTCACAGTTTCCCCTTTCATCCCTCTACCCCTCTAACCTTACATCTGCTGAAAGACTCAGGACCTTTGACCTGCAGAGTTTCCCACTGATAGATTTGGCTGACTGCATTTTCATGGCATACTTCACCAATGACCTCTGTCTTCTGCAAATTAGTACCTGGAACCAGAGGCTCAATTAAATTCAAATTGAATCCCTTTGGCAAGACTCTAGGTGGTGGTGTGTTTCTTCAGATGACATGTAATATCTGCTCATCTCTCACTTGTAATGTTAGGGGTCGTAATGCCAGTGATCTTCAAGTGGTCTCTTGAGTCCTTTCAACATGATCCTAGATACTTGTGAGAGCTTGCTCACTATACAATTTGACAAGATTTCCTAGTTCATCATATGCCTTTTCCTAGTCCTGAGCCTGGAATCAACCAATTCTTCAAGAAGCTCTGGTTTCTTTTACTAGGGAATGACAATTGAAGACTACAGTCTGGGTGCAAGGAATATTCATTGCTACTGAGCAGGTCACTTCTTCTGGGCGTCTTAGTGGGCAGAAAACATACATACATAGTTTTTTAAAGAGAATACCTCATGACTTCATCCTGATATTTGCAATTCAAATTCAAGACTACAGGATTTCCACATAACTTCATTTATATTATATAAATAATCAGTCTCAAAATCACAGGGGATAGTACAATTTCAATAGCCCGTTTATTTTATCTTACATCATATACACATCTGTCTTAAAATAACAATGCTATACTATCATCCCCAACATAATAAACAAGAACAATTAAAATACCGTTCGAAGCTGTGCGCGGTGGCTCATTGCAGTAATCTCAGCACTTTGGGAGGCCAAGGTGGGCAGATCACCTGAAGTCAGGAGTTTGTGACCAGCCTGACCAACATGGCGAAACCCCATGTCTACTAAAAATACAAAAATTAGCTGGGCATGGTGGCGGGCCCCTGTAATCCCAAGTACTCAGGAAGATGAGGCAGGAGAATCTCTTGAACCTAGGAGGCAGGGGTTGCAGTGAGCTTAGGTTGCACCTTTGCACTCCAGCCTGGATGACGGGGAGACTCTACTTCAAAAAAAAATTATATATATATATACACACACACACACACACACACACACACACACACATATATACATATATGTATATTGCATATGCCCTTTTCATGCGCCACAATTTTTTAGAGTTACACTACATCTACATTGCCTGAACTTAATACCATTGCATACTGCAGCCTTTTTTTTTTTAACCCTCATTTAGTCTTAGTTCTAAAAGTAACTATATATTCTAGATGTTTAATTCTCTTTAGTCATTTTGTTGTCTGATGTTCATTCTCTACTAATTCCTTAGTAAGGGCTTATGGAAACAATATTCACTTCAGTCTTTCGTGTTGATAACTGTATCTAAAATCTATGGTTCACATTTTCTTTCCTAGAATATCCTCCATTTTGTTGTGAAAGAAAGTGTGACTCTTGAAAAGTCTGCTAACAATGTAATATCTATGAGTCATTTGCTATTTTTGTTTCTTTTGCTTAGATGATCAATTGTTTTTCTTTTTTGTTAAAATCTAGATCTAGTAGTTTTATTAGAATATGATTTGGTATTGGTTTTTCTTAGTTTTCTTGATGACCTCGTGTTTATAAACTGCACTTTCAATATATAGATTCAAATTTATTTAAGGAAAGTCTTTTTTTTTGAATTACAGTTTTTGTATTGATTCTGTTGTCTTTGTTTTTTTCTTCAGAGACTTATTTATACATATTTTTAAAACCTGTCTTAAATATTTACCACTTTCTCTCAAATTTTTAAATATCTTCATCATGTTTATTTGATTTAAATTTTTTTCTCCCTTTTTCAGCATGTATTTCTCATAAGTTATTTTCTCATCATCTCAGTGTTTACTGACTTTTATGTTCCCTCTGGTTTAATCTTCATTTTATATGTGTTTTTTTTTTTTTTTTTTTTTGAGCACTGCCATTTTATCTCTGAGGTTTTCTGATACTGATTTATATTTTTCTTTCACTGTTCTTTTATAGTTTTCTTAATATCTTTTAGCTCTGTGTAAAATAGGATACTGTTTTGGGCATTGAGCATTATCTGTAGGGATACTATCCTGATCCTTATTCTCTCTCTTTCTCTTTTTTTTTTCTTATAATAACTTCATATGGGATTCACCCTCAATACTTAATCTTTGCTCATTTTTAAGGGAAATTAGTTTTCCCAGCATTTTGGAAGGAAGTCCTGCTCAGATAGGTTTTCTACCTTCACAGCGTTCATTCTTTTCTTGTTTTTGTGTAGTGTTCAAAAATATGGTGACTTGCTTTCTGAGATTTCCAAACTCTCTTCCCCTTCCCCACTTTTATCTGGAGCTTCTATTTTCTTCATCTCTGTTTCACATACCCTACTTGATTTTTATTCTGCTCCCAGGAGTTTCTACTGAATGTGAGCAGTCTCTGAAGAGAAAGCATGGCAAGTCCATTGCAAGGGTACACATGGTATAGTGGCCAGACTTTTAATGAATCCTTTAAGCTCCCTTTATGGACCCCTGCCAATGTTGAGTTAAGCAAAACCTCTCCAAATTTTAAGTTATTTCCAAATCAGCCTACTGTGCTTTCCAGTGATGAGTTTTTGGCTCTTTTGGAATTTTCTTATTTTCAGGTCCATCAGATGCTTTGTTTTTTTTCCTTCTCAAATGCTAATATCATCAAGTTTTGTGGTTGTATAGTCTGTCTTCACCTGCTTGTGTTTTTGACATTCCTGAGGATAGTCTGTTCTCTAATGTTGCCATGGTTGATTCTGTGTAGTTTTACTATCTATTTTTATGTAGGGATTCAAAGCTTGTTGCTGCTACCATCCTCCCAGAATCCCTTTTACTAGATTTTGATATAGATAATTTTTAGCCAATACCGAGTTATAATAAAAATGTGTGAAAGAAAACTGTGACTGAAAAAATTGTATCCATTACTTATTATTATTTTACAAATCTGGGAAAATTAGATTTTACTTAATTTATATAAGCAAAGCCTCTTTTGTTACTGATCTCAGAAAACCTCTCTGATGCTGAGATAGTAATATAGGGAAAATTGCTACAGAAAATGGAATATATTTAAACTGTCCATGGTAAATGATTTACCTATAGTCAGAGAAATAGACTTCATGGTATTTTTGTCATGGAACTATCACAAAAATAAGATAATTTAATTATCTGAAGAGAACCTACTTCTGAATAAGTTGGTTTTTTTTAAGCAAACTATATTTCCAACTTACTTGTGGAATACTTTGAAGGGAAAAGTAGAAAAGGTATTTCAAGGTTGTTATTTTTAAAACTAAAGATGCCGGTGAAGATAGAACACTCCGGGGGGTTGAAATTGCCTTGCTGGATGAGTAAATTGAATAGCTTGGAAGGTAATATCATCCCTTTCAGGGCATGAGAATACATTCAGGAAGTCAGTGATATTTCTACTAAAGATATTAAAGATATTATGCCTCATAAGAGTTAATGCAGTTTTAGGGGAGGGAGGCAGAGTGCAATAAGCAAAAGTGTTCAACATATAATATCTCGTCCCAGTCCTGGTGTTATCATTTATGATCTGTGTCATCTTAGGCAACTTATTTAATGTTTTTAAGCCTTGAATTTATTACCTGTAAATATGCATTATATGAGACAATTTAAAACAATGGTAAATGTTATAATATAAATACTAATTTTATTTACAGGGAATGGCTTAACACACCAAAACTGTACCTCTTTCTCAATTTCCAATCTGTAGTAAGTGGCATAGTACCTGTCCAATTGCCCAGACCAGAAGTTTTGAATATTTCTTCTCTTTCCTACTGGCAGCCAGCCAATCACTAGGGCCTACAAAATCTATTTGGTCAATATTTCTCAACTACATATATTTATCACTACACCCACCATCACTACTCTAGTTGAGGTCACCAATTATTTTTCATCTGAATTATTGCTAGAACACCCTTCAGCATTTCCCTGTCTATAATTCTTACATTTTCTAAGAATAGTATCCATGGCATAGCCAGAGTGATCATTCAAATGTGCATAAGATTATGAAATCTTCTTCCTTTACCTCCCTTAAATAACTATTATTATATTCAGACAAATTTCCAGCTTTTTAACATGACTTGGAAGGTCTCCACCTGCCTAGCCCATTTGTTACCATTTATAGTCCTTACTCACTACTCTGTAGCCCAGCAAACTAGTTTTGGTTTCCCAGAGATGGTGTGCATTCCTTTGTGTCAGTGCCTTTGTCTGGAATATATAAGGGCCCTTCCATGTCTCTCACGACCAACTGCTAGCCTTCCCTGAATCCCCAAATCTGAGTTGATTGTCTCTCTTATGTGTTCTCACTACAACCTAATTTGTACTTATTTTGCATTATTCTTGTCTGCTTAAATGCTTTCCTCATTTGAGTTCAATCTCCAATAAGTCAAAGGCTATAAAATATTCACCTTTGTATCTTTCGTTTCTCATGACAATATTTGTTGGATGAATGATTTACCACATTGTGTAGTAAATTCACACTCTGTAAATGTAATGGTGAGCTGCATTTTAGGCTTGATTAGGAGGTTATTCTGAACTAAATCACTCACACAAAAAAAAGCTCCAATGTTTAAAGGTAGAAACACTCATTTCTGTCCCACTATTACATAGATGATCAAATTATGTTCTAATATTGTAGGAAAATCTCTGATAGACATCAGAATTATTGAGAAGATGATAATCTTCTCAATAACTCTTTTATTCCCTTTCTAGATATTAAGTAGAATTTATACATATTAATATGTGTGCCTTGGGGAGGAGGAGCCAAGATAGCTGAAAGAAATGGGTCTGGTCTGCAGCTCTCAGCAAGACCAGCCTAGAAGGCAGATGATTTCTGCATTTTCAACTGAGGTACTCAGGGCACCTCATTGGGACTGGTTAGGCAGTGGGTGCAAACCATGGAGGGTGAGCAGAAGCAGGGTAGGGAGTTGCTTCGCTTGGGAAGTGCAAGGACCTGGGGGACTTCCCACCCCCAGCCAAGGGAAGCCATGAGGGACTGTGCTACCCTGCCTGGATACTATGCTTTTCCCATGGTTTTTGCAATTTACAGATCAGAAGATTCCTTCATGTGCATAAACTACCAGGGGCCTGGGTTTCAAGCACAAAACTGGGAGGCTGTTTGGGCAGACACCGAGCTAGCTGCAGGAGGTTTTTTGTACCCGAGTGGCACCTGGAAACCCAGTGAGACAGAACCATTCACTCCCCTAGAAAGGGGGCTGAAGCCAGGGAGCCAAGTAGATGCTGCTCAGTAGATATGGCTCCCATGGAGCCCAGCAAGCTAAGAACCACTGGCTTGAAATTCTCAGGCCAGATCTTGCTCAGTAGATGCTGTTCCCATAGAGCCCAGCAAGCTAAGACCCACTGGCTTGAAATTCTCACTGCCAGCTCAGCAGTCTGAAGTTGACCTAGGACAATCCAGCTTGGTGGGGGGTGGGGCATCTGCCCTTACTGAGGCTTTAGTAGTAGCTGGTTTTCCCATGGTTTTCCCATGACAGTGCTAAGGAAGGCTGGGAGGTTTGGACTGGGCAGAATTCACCACAGTGTGGCAAAATGGCTGTGTCCAGACTGCTTCTCTAGATTCCTCCTCACTGGGCAGGGCATCTCTGAAGGAAAGGCAGCTGCCTCAGTCAAAGGCTTACAGATAAAGCTCTCATCTCCCTGGGATGGAGCACCTGGGGGAAGGGGCAGCTGTGGGTACAGCTCAAGTGGATTTAATCTTTCCTGCCTGCCAGCTCTGAAAACAGCAGCTGATCCTGACAAGGGTGAATCTCCCAGCACAGGGCTCAAGCTCTGCTAAGGGACAGACTGCCTCTTGAAGTTGGTGCCTGACCTCCGTGCCTCCTGACTGGGAGAGAACTCCCAACAGGGGTCAACAGACACCTCATACAAGATAGTGCTGGCTGGCATCAGGCTGGTGCCCCTCTGGGATGAAACTTCCAGAAGAAGAAGCAGGCAGCAATATTGGCATTTTGCAGTATTGCACTGGTGATACCCAGGTGAAGAGAATCTGGAGTGGACTTCCAGCAAACTGCAGCAGACCTGCAGAAGAGGGGGACCTGACTGTTAGAAGGAAAACTAACAATCGGAAAGCAACAAACAACACCACCAAGAAAAAGGACCCTCACACAAAAACCCCATCCAAAGATCATTGGCCTCAAAGATCAAAAGTAGATAAATCTACAAAGATGAGGAAAAACCAGCACAAAAAATACGGAAAATTCCCCAAAACCAGAATGCGTCTTCTCCAAATGATCACAGCTCCTCTCCAGCAGGGGCACAAAGCTAAACAGAGAATGAGATTGAGGAATTGACAGAAGTGGGTTTCAGAAGGGAGGTAATAACAGACTCTTCTGAGCTAAAGGAGCATGGTCTAACCCAATGCAATGAAGATAAGAACCTTAATAAAAGGTTACAAAAAATTCTTACTAGAATAACTAGTTTGGAGAGTAACATAAATGACCTGATGGAGCTAAAAAACACAGCATTCATGATGCATACACAAGTATCAATAGTTGAGTCAATCAAGTGGAAGAAAGGATATGAGAGACTGAAGATCAACTTACTGAAATAAGGCATGAAGACAAGATTAGAGAAAAAGAATGAAAAGGACTGAACAAAGCCTCCAAGAAATATGGGACTATGTGAAAAGACTAAATGTACGATTGATTGGTATATCTGAAAGTGATGAGGAGAATGGAACCATCTTGGAAAACACATGACAGGATGTTATCCAGGAGAACTTCCTCACCCAAATCTCATCTTGAATAGTAGTCCCTATAATCACCATGTGTTATGGGAGGGACCTGGTGGAAGGCAAGTGAATCATGGGGTTGGTTCCCCCTATGCTGCTGTTCTCATGATAGTAAGTTCTCATAAGATCTGATGGTTTTATAAGAGGCTTTGCCCCGATTCACGCTGCACTTTTCCTTGCTGCTGCCATGTGAAGAAAGATGTGTTTGCTTCCCCTTCCACCATGATTGTAAGCTTCTGGAGGCCTCCCCAGCCATGCTGAACCTTGAGTCATTAAACCTCTTTCCTTTATAAATTATCCAGTCTCAGTTATGTCTTTATTAGCAGCATGTGAACAGACTAATACAGGTTGGATAGCCATAATGGGATTAGTGTATTTATAAGAAAAAGAAGAGAATAGAATGCTCTCTCTCTCTCTCTCTCTTTCTCTTTGTCTCTCTCCTCTCTCTCCCTCTGTCTCTCCCTCTGCCATGTGAGGACACAGTGAGAAGGCATCCAACTGGGAATTAGGAAGAGAAAGCCCTCACTGGGGAGCTGAATCAGTCAGCACCTTGATATTGAACTTCTCAGTCTTCAGAACTGTGTGAAATAAATTTCTGTTGTTTAAACCTAAGCCTCCTGGTTTATGGTATTCTGCTATGCAGCTCCACTTGACTAATACACTTACTAAACAACCATTAATCATCATTGTATTAGTCTAAATGGAGGGCCAAATGAAATATATTGTTTATAAGCAGAAAACCAGTGTGAACCTTTGGTACTTCTAAGGTGAGAAACTCCAAAATGTCAAAAACCAATTAAAGTAACCATTCATTTAAAAATATGTGTGCCAGCTCTCTACAAAAGGAGAAAAATAATACTCCTTCTTATAGGGAAAGCTTTTATTGACTATATTGTGCTCTGGGCCTTTCTCCCATTTCCCACATCTCCAAATTTCCCCTTTCAGGAATACAGCAATATATTTTATTAGATGAAGCCTACCTAATGCAATCATTCTTATTGTATGGCTCTCAGTACAGACAGTATTTTTCCACTAGTTTCATTACAACATTTTTTTCCCATTATTGGGATATCTGACAGCACAGGAAATAAAAAGAACTTACTACCCTTTATATTACCATAGGAAACTCTAAAGCCTATTCTAAAAATGTAATGTATCTTTTTGGTACTGAATATTTTGACGAAATTTAAAAGACCATGCACTTAAAAATATAGATCCTCCACTTTATTCGTGTGTGTCTGACATTGTATGCGTTCTTGTTTCTGTAGAGATATCATCAAATGAACATCAGTTTGACAAGAAAATAAACATTGTCTTCAAAGCAATAGCAATACTTTGGTGTTAGTATTGTGCTGATATCCAGGGGCTCTGGTTAATTTTAAGAACTGAAAGTCAAGGAGGAACTTAGGAGATTCATAAATGGAAAGAATACTGAGTTGAGAAGAGGACTGAATGTTAGGTCAAACTGTCACTGGCTGTGAATCTTTGAAAAATTCATGAATATACGAAGCAGTTTCCTCTCTCATTGAAATGTCATTCCATATGAAAGACGAAGTCAAATAAAATAAGTCAACGGATATTGAGAATTAAAAGTTTTAAATTCGTACAGTTAAAGCACTTCTAGAATATAGAAAAATTGAACTCCTGCTCAGTTACTGGATAACACCCTTAGTGGGACTCCAGTCAACCCGCCACCCTACATGCTTCACACCATGTAGTCTTTCTTTTCTCTCTCTTGAAAATATCTGGTGAGGCAATTTTAAAAATTAATAATATGTACATTGTAACTGAGACCAAAAGGGATTATCCAGAATCACACTGTGTTTGTATGTGTTAACCTTGTACTTAAACTGATGTTCTATATACAGTAGATAATATGCAATATAAAGTGTGATGTACAGCTACCATTTACTGGCAAAATGATAATAAATATAGCAGATGCTTTTAGTGCTCCATTGATATCCTTGTCTTTGCCACTTTAGCGCAACCAGGCCCATCTTGTAACTTTCAGCACCTGTATGTCTTCGTCTGAGAGCCTTCTCTCTTGCTAGCATTGTCCAGTTTGTCATCACTATGTTACCTGAAGTAAGCTTGGAGTGCTGGCATACTAACACCCTTCTCTGTAGGCAATCTTCAACATATTACTCACTGGAGTTGATGTATACATGCTCCAGCTCTCTTGCACATAAGGGAACACGTTCAGATTTGTAGTTTACACTGACTCTGAATTTCTCCAAAGACATTAACCTCCAGTTGCCCACCCTTCCCTTTCTCATTTCTCCTCTTCCTTACTAATATTTCTTGTACCTCCTAATAAATTAATTTTGCATTTGAGCTCTTCTCTTGGGTGTTTTTTTATAGAAGAGCCTAAATTAGGAAAATAAAATTGTATGTTTTATATCTATCTATCTATCCATATATATATATATATATATATATATATATTTTTTTTTTTTTTTATTTTTTATTTTTTTTTTTTTTGAGATGGAGTCTCACTTTGTTGCCCGGACTGGAGTGCAGTGGTATAATCTTGGCTCATTGCAATCTCCGCCTCCCTGGTTCAAGTGATTCTCCTGCCTCAGCCTCCCAGGTAGCTGGGATTACAGGTATGAGTCACCATGCCCAGCTAATTTTTGTATTTTCAGTTGAGACAGGGTTTCACCATGTTGGACAGAGTGGTCTTGAACTCCTGACCTCAGGTGAACTGCTGGCTTTGGCCTTCCAAAGTTAGTGATTACAGGCATGAGCTAACGTGCTCAGCCAAAACTGTACTTTATATTTTAAGTTACATTAGTATTGATGCTCCTGGAGTCCTCTTCCTTTGCTTTGGGGAATAGAAGAAGCCACTCTTCATTCCTACCACGGTAGAGAGGGTAGGTGTGTGGTGATGGGAATAGTCTCTTTTTAAAAACCTGAAGCACCCAAAAGGGTAGCCTTCTTTCTCTTAGTCCTCCCCTTAAAATATCTTGGGATGTGGGTAGTCTTGGTTGTTAGGATAGTCTTTGAACTGGCATTTCTAAGTGGTTCTTGAAAGGAGATGGATGGCATAGCTTTGGTGGTTCTCTGAGCTCAGCATGTGGGACCTTTACCTAGGCTGCAGAAAAATCCCACTCAGCTTTCCAGAACAGGTCTCTCTCTGAGTTAAGCCATCTCCAGCACCAAGGTGAGAGGTCTCAGAGAAATTCACAGGGATGTGGGAAAACTTGTGGAGACAGGGACAATGGTCTTGGGACAAGGGTGAGCTAGGACAGTTGTGGAATAGGAACATAAGAAGCAGCATCATTGCGTGCCCTAGGGAGGTGTAGAACAGTTTCTGCCTGTTGGTCAGTAGAGAATTAGGTCCTAGGAAAGTTGTGGGAGAGGGGCTTGTTGGAGCCTGTGTCTTAAATGGTATTTCCTTGGCTAACGAGATTGGAGGGTTGGAGGAGAGCAGGGAGGACTCTCGTAGACAAAATGGTATATGCAAAGGCATTGAGACTTAAAATACCTATGCGTGCACTCTGGGAAAGCACTTCCACAGTCCTTGTTGAGTGGCACTACTGTTACCATTTATGGCATTGTGTATTTTAATTTTTAATTAGCAAACTGAAAAATAGTTCTAGATACCAACAATGACTAGAATTACGACCACTTCTTTAAAACTTGAGTAGTAAAAGATCCTTTTCATAAGAAAAGAAAAAAATAAAAAATGACTGAACCTGAAAGCTGCCATGTGATGGCTATTTAAGCCACAGCTTCTCTTCTAGCTTTTCTGACCTTTCCCCAAGACTCGTGGTGATGCCAGTGCTTGTCATCTTCATTATCATTCATCTCTTCTCCCTGTAGGACATCCATGTCTGGATGTCAAGGCAGGGCAGCTGATTTGCAGTGTTAAGATGACTTTTATTCTGTTCTAGATGATGAGGATTGACTTTAGACAAAATGACTCATCACCTTCTACAGCCTTCCTCCTGTCGTGGAAAACCTTAATTTTCATAAGCCTTTTGATTGGTATCATAGGAAAAGGATTGTTCAGCAGTAGGCCATCTTTTTAGTTATTTTTGCTTTTGTTTTCCAGCAAGACACCAGGAATTACATTTCCCAGCTATCTGGCACACTGAGTGTTAGTTCTTAGAAATATATTGTTAGGCTTTACAACTCCATGGAGCCCTGTTGTTGAAGCAAGTGTTCATCTGTCAAGAATCCTAAAGGCATGGTCACACCAGGCATAACCATCATTCTGTGAGAAGGTTAATGTCACCTTCCCGCCTGGATTTCTAAATCAGGATTGTGTTTTAATTTTTACTTTATGTAGGGCCATCTCTCCTCTAAGTTAGAAATAAATATCCAACAAAAGAGAGAATGATTAAATTAGAATCTGTCACTCTATGTGTAACAAAAATGATTCTGAAAATTTCTTACCGAAAACTTATTCTAATTACAATGTTGAAATCCTTATTCAAAATTGTACAATTATTGATTAATTAGAAATCAACAGAAAAATGGATAAAATTGAAAAGCAAATCATATTATTTCAAGTTAAAAATTATGAAAGAGTTAAAAACAGTTGCTTAAGTAGGGCAAGAAATAGGTTAGCAAAGAGACAATATTTTTCCTCCACAAGACTTGTAAAACTGTTTGGCTCTAAATTACTTTATGAAAATTTTAAAAGGGCTATAAAGAGATTCGAAAGTTCAGAAGAAAATATTTTTAAAAGTATATATTTGGTTTTTAATTAAAATTATATAAAAATTTAGGTCTGTTTAATTTGAGGAGAATTCCTTGAGGCATGTTAACGTGGGAAGAAGGCAGAAACAGCTTTTACTTACCATCAATAGTATTTAAAACCTGTGAGTGAAAACTAGGTTATGACTGAATGACTGCAGGGGATCCAGCCAGGGGAGTGTGTCTGAAATGCATACTTACTGAAGCTCTTCAAAGGTGACTATTGGAGTCAAAGTCAAACTTCCAAAAAGATCAGAGAGTTAGGGAATACAAGAGCAAAAGTGAGCCTGGCCAAATAATGGAAACAATACATGTATCAAGCTTATCCAGCCTGCCTTATTTTGTTGTTGTTGTTGTTTTGATTTGTTTTACTTTAGGCTTTTAGCAGCCTGAAACCATGGTTTCTAATTTCCGTCTCTAATGACAAGTGGAAAAGAGGGATGAGAAAGGCACTTTACGGACCCAACCAGAAACAGAAATTAAGAACCCATGACTATATTCTCTGTCTTGGATACCCCTGATTCTAGATTTCAATATGTTGTTTCTGTCATATTTTTGGTGAGCCTGTCCTATTTAAGGACGTCAGAAAGAAGGGGCTCCTATTTTCCTCCAAACTTCCATTTCAAGTTGACTGTTAGAAAATTTGATGAGTTATGTAGTACTTGCTGAGGCAGGCAGTGAGTTCTGAGGAACTGCTGTTCCCTGTCATTCCCAGTGAGGTGAGTCCTAGAAAAGTCTTTGGTATTGCCAAGGGTCAGGTGCCTCTTCAATCAATGATGGTTTCTTCTCATGTTCTTCTTTTTGGAATATTATCTGCTGTGGAGTGCAATCCACATGCCTTACTGTCATGGAAAGAGCTAGTTGGAGTTGACACATCATCTTCACTGGCCTGTGGTGTTGGGTCTCCTATTTCTGGCTTGGATGGGTGGTATAAGCATAGTAGGAGGAGAGGCAGATATTATTCCCTCTTGGATTGTCTCCTTAGTGCTTGACACTGGCTGTGCTGGAGTATCTCCTAAAGGTTCTTTTAACAGAGAGAAATATTTTATAATTCTTTTAGATATTGACCTGGTGTCCATGTTGTAGGGAAAAAAGTGGCAAAGAAGCGAGGATAGAAATGGCTGTGCTAAAGAATGTTCAGTATAGAATTTGCATCCCATAGTGACTTGGGAGCTAGATCAATTGTATTGTATACAAAATAAGTGCAAGAGAAGAAATATTTGTTGTCCTGATGACATAGGTCAGCCATTCATCTTTGAGTGATGAGTAGCATACAGGTGATTGCAAATGTGGAGGACTTAATATAGTGCCAAAAAATGTAAATTGTGGGTAATTGGATAACTTATTGAGCAAGGATCTTAATAAGCAAAGGAGCAGTGACTGGTGTGGATAGGACTAACAATTTTGCAAATGTTTCTGATGAGTTTAGATTGTAGATAAAAATTTTATTTTTAGTGAGTGCAGTGGCTCATGCCTGTAATCCCAGCACTTTAGGAGGCCAAGGTGGGCGAATCACCTGAGGTCTGGAGTTCAAGACCAGCCTGGTCAACATGGTGAAACCCCATCTCTTCTAAAAATACAAAAATTAGCTGGGTGTGGTGGCACTCACCTGTAGTCCTAGCTACTGGGGAGGTTGAGGCAGGAGAATTGCTTGAA
Organism: Sapajus apella; assembly: GCF_009761245.1. NCBI lineage: Eukaryota > Metazoa > Chordata > Mammalia > Primates > Cebidae > Sapajus > Sapajus apella. The sequence continues at coordinate 13,857,046 of NW_022436944.1, read as the reverse complement.
CCTAGGAGGTGGAGGTTGCAGTGAGCCAAGAATACACCACTGCACTCCAGCCTGGGTGACAGAGTGAGACTCCATCTCAAAAAAAAAAAAACCAACAACTTCTGATAGAACTGGTTATTGGCACTGGAATTTGATGCCAAAGAAATTTATTGAATCTTTACTCATAACTATTCTATATTGACAATAATGACAGTCAGTAGTTATTGATTCTATGTCCTAAACTCTGTGATAAATGTCTTAGATGTGTTATCTCATTATATACAAGCTAAATATTAGTATCATCCTGCTTTTGCAGTTGAGGAAACTGTGGCACAGATATGTTGTTACTCAGTAAGTAATGAATTTGTATATAAAAAGTTGTGCTAATCAAAGGTCACAGTGAAAATGGGCATGGTGGAGGTCTATTTGACTAGAAATGGGTATGGGAGTTTGAACTCTGGCATTTCTGTTTCTACACTTAGTAACAAATAGGTAAGTCAATATTAATCTTCTCTTCCATCGGAATGAATATTAAACTGTTGTACACTCTGTTCATTTATATTTCTGTTAGCTTTTCTTCCTTGTCCCCTTTTAAAAATATTACACACATGAATAAAAGTCATGTTTCATTTAAAAATAACTCTTCCTTCCAGCTGTTTGTGTCAGTGCTAGCTCTCATTGATAAAGAGAGATGGACTAGCTAGAATGTTAATGTTAAATGGTAAGTATTAGGGAGTGTTCTTTTTTTGAGATACTGAAGTATAAGGTCTGTAACGGTAGCAATGATTGATAATGTTCTCTAAGGAAACCACACCTCCATAAAATTGTGGGAATAATTAATGGTTACTAACTATTCCTCTGTTTACATGGCAGAATTTGCCCTCTATTAGTCATGGATTTTTCAGTATAAGCTATGTTTAACCAGACACTTTCAATTTTTAAAATTGAAAGTGTCTGGTTAAACATAGCTAGTATTTGCATTTATTTCTCTCTCTTCTCTCTCTCTCTCTCCCTCTCTCTCTCTCTCTCTCTCTGTCTGTCTCTCTCTCCCTTTTTCTGTCTCTATGTATATACACATATATATCAGGCAACACATATATCAGGCACAGGACTTGTATTCAGTATATATAAATAACTATAACTACTGTTATTTATGTTCAATGTTAAGAAGACACTCTTTATCTCTGTCTCTCTTTTTCACACACACACACGTGTGTGTGTATATATGTATATGTACACAGAGAGAGAGAAAGCCTACTATGTGCTAGTTGCTGTGCTAAGCTCTAGACATAAAGATTGAATAAGATGACACAATCCTCATTTTCATAAGTGATTCTTTCATATGATTCTGCTGGAGGCAAATATAAAACAGATAATTTTACAAATAAATAGCTGTTTAATTACAAAGCTAATAGACTGTCAAGGGAAAGTACAAAGTTTATGATATGTCAGAGAGACTAATTTTAATATGAAGGTTACAGAAGGGAAGTGGAAGCCAGATCATGCAAAGGCTTGTAAACCTTTAGTGGACTTTATTTTCAAATAAATAAGAAGTCATCAGATAGACAGTGAAGAGATGAGCATTTTCAACAAGAGACTACTGAAGTCATTAGATGGTAGGGTCTTGCCTTAGTGTTTTGGTCTCTGAAAAAAAATGAAGGAACATGTTAGAAAGTTGAATATGCATCAGAGGGCCTGGTCATGATATCTTGGGATTTGAAATAACAGTTTTAATAAATAAAATATCACTTATTGCCCTACACGTGCATTGCCTTTAAATCAATTATTCTTAACTTGAAATCTTTCTAAAGGAATTTAATGTTTTGAGTATGAACATGTGGTAGACACTGTTGCATTTTGTTTGAGGGAAGCAATGCACCACTAGAAATTGACATTTCTCAGCCTCTCTTGCAGCTAGGACTACCCATGTGACACATTCTGGCCAGAAGAATGTAGGCAGAAGTTACTGTATAAGAGGAATGGACTCAAGTGAAGAAAGCTTTTGCCCTCTATACTTTCCTTTTTCCCTATCTGAAATACAGATTCATGTTGGAAGTGGAGCATATGTCTTGTGTAAGATGACTGAGCAGAAAAGTGCAAGACCACAGGTCTGCTTGTATTGTGGAACTGCTATAACCAGTCCTATATTGCTTAACTCTGGGGGAAAAAAAATCTCCTGCTTTGCTCAAGTAGCTAGTCTGGTTTTCTTTTCTTCATTGTCAAGTTACATCTTAACTGGCAGAGTATATTTTCCCTCTGTGGAAAGGGTTCTCTTTTATCACATTTTTAAAGGGATTTATGATCCTTAAAATAAAGAAAAACTTATTTTCTCACATGCACTGGTTAGGACATTATATTGGAATTCACAAAACAAATTAATCAGTGCATTGAAGCTTATATTTTCTAAAGAAATTTGTATCAGTCAGAATTTATTTATCTGAGAGGAGATAAATTGAGACTTCAGCATACATTTATTTCAACATCTGAAATATCCAAGTAAAGCAGTAATAGCTCTTCATAGAAAGCGACAAGAAACACTAATGATTTACTATATTTATATTATTCTTTTTATTTTTCAAGACACTTTAAAATGAAACATGTGGACCTGTGCCTTGGTGACAATATTCAAAAGTGTATTGTGCTATCTTATAGCGTTTCCCATTTAAAATGTTTTCTTCTTTAATTTGCTAGTCAGTATGTTCTACTAGAAGGAAAATCAAACTATTTCGTAGTGCCAAGGTTAGAAGGAGCAGTAAAAGTCATCTATTGTCTAGACTGCTGACTTGCTGTAAAATTTGGCTATAACCAAGCACACCGTTGGTCAGAAGTATCAAATGTGAAGATGAGGGTTCATGAAAGGTGGAGTATTGCAGGGTATCAGGGCAAGGTGAGGGGAGTGGAAGCAACTCATCTCAAGAGAACACAGCAATCCCAGAGAGAATGAATACAGAGAGGAAAAAGAACACATTTTTCAGGTAGCAAAGCCCTGTTTCAGCAGGCTTGGTGAAGATCAAAGTGGAGATACAGTATAGGAAGCTTTCCGTTTCAACTTGGAAATGTCTTGTCTTTTTTGTTTGTTTGTTCGTTTATTGCTGCATAGTTTCTTGGGGTCTCTGCCTCACATTCTTAGAATAACCAGATGACTTAAAACTCTGGGTGGAGGCCGTTGTCATCTGAGAGGGCTCTTATAGTAAGAAAGCTCCAACTCTGGCCATGAAAGCACCGATTCTGGCCATGCTGTTGGGCTGATTTTCTCACAGTTGTTTCCTCATTGATCACGTAGGTGCTTAAGGGTTTAACATTTCAGAACATCACAGCTAGAACAGACCTTAGAAATTAGCCCAGAGTTTCCTAAACTCTATTCTGTATATTACAAGACATTTTGTGAAGAAAAGGTTATGTCATCAACTTAGTTAGGTACTGTTAGAGCTAAACAGATTTTTTAGTGCAAACATCCAACAGTTTTCAATGTGTTTAATGTGCATTATGAATTTCTGATAGGGGAATATAGTATGCCAGTCTTCTCAAAATGTCTTTATCATGGATCACACTCTTTTTGGTCTACAAATTTACTCACATGATTGGGGCACAGGATACACATTGAGAATGCTGATGTAGTGGAAGTCACTTAATATTCTGTGGTTAGTATTCAAGTCATTTTGTCTTTGTACAAAATAAAGTGAAATTTTTAGCTTTATAGCTCATACATGAATTTCTCTTAGGATGCGTGTAAACTCCTTGGAGGTAGAAGATAAGGCCCTAAGAACACTGGTGTCAGCAGGAAAATAAGGAACTATTAAATAAAAATGCTTATTGTTCTGTGTGACGAAATATGGGGAATTTCCTTTTTTTTCTTTTGAGAGATAAAGAGAATCTAGGGAAAAAGGAAACAGTGAGATGATATGAGGAAGGAAACCAGATGAGGTGAAAGGCTTGAGAAATGTCCCAGCATTAGGGACAGTCTAAAGGACTGGAGGCTGCTTGCTATTTACTGTGAAGTTGCTCCTATTGCTACAATTTAAACTTCTTCTGTCATTCTCAAGTTTTTAGGAAAGTCATTTTTGCCCACAAATGCAGTGTTTAAAAGAATATTTTCCGTGGAGATCCATGGAAGATCTGGGTTTCATATTTGTATCAAAGCACTGACAAATGGCAAAAGCATGTGTAAAAGCAGTTGGGCAGGTAGAACACTGTGAAAATAAAAGACTGTGGGAATTTTCAGGATTTTTCTGGGGCATTAAATAAGGGATTTTAGTAGATTTTATTAGAAACTCAATGATCAGAAGGACCCTACCTGACATTTAGGCATGTATTACCAGCATCATCAGATCTCAGTTGACATCTATGGATATTACACACATACACTACCATCACCCAGGCCAAGGGTAGAATGCATTGCTGCCAGAACTAATACAACAATAAATTAGGAGAAATAGCTATAATAGAGACTAGCTAACTAGTCATAAACCATTTCTTCTTTCTCCTTGGAACCAGCTAGACTATATTTCTTAGCTTGTCTTACAGTTAGGTGTGATCATGTGACTGATTTCTTGCCAAAGTAATGTAAGCAGAAATGATAGGTGCCACCTCCAGACCTTGCCCCTGGAAACCTTTCTCACAAAATTCTCTATACTCTTTCTCATTTGACCAATATGATATAGCCAAGTGCTGTGACATTAAACACACTGCATGTAAAAGATGGAAAAACCACAACGAAGAAAAAGCCAGGGACTCCAATTCATCAGTTAGAAGAACACTGTGCAAACATCAAAATAGCCATGTGAACTAGATTTGAATAAGTGAAATGTTATTGATTTAATGCCTTTCAGCTTCAAGTTCAGTGTTTTTGTTTGTTTGTTTGTTTTGTTTTTGTTTTTTTAATATTACTCTGAAAATGGGTCTGGGCTCTTTAAATATTTTCCCACTGCTTTTGTTGCAATTGCTTTTGGTGTCGTTGTCATGAAATCTTTGCCCCTGCCTATGCTTTGAATAGTATTGCCTAGATTTTCTTCTAGGGTTTTTATAGTTTTGGGTTTTATATTTAAGTCTTTAATTCATCTTGAGTTGATTTCTGTGTATTGTGTAAGAAAGGAGTCTAGTTTCAATTTTCTCCCTATGACTAACCAGTTCTCCCAGCAACATTTGTTAAATAGAGAATCCTTTACACATTGCTTGTTTTGATCAGTTTTGTCAAAGATCAGATGGTTGTAGGTGTGCAGTCTTATTTCTGACTTCTCTGTTCTGTTGCATTGGTCTCTGTGTCTGTTTTTGAACCAGTACCAGTACCATGCTGTTTTGGTTACTGTAGCCTTGTAGCATAGTTTGAAGTTGGATAGTGTGATGCCTCCAGCTTTTTTCTTTTTGCTTAGGATTATTTTAGTTATTTGCATGCTTTTTGGTTATTTGGGTGCTTTTTTTATGAATTTTAAAATGTTTTTTTTTTCCAAATTCTGTGAAGAATGTCAATAGTAGTTTAATGGGAATAGCACTGAATTTATAAATTTCTTTGGGCAGTATGGCCATTTTCATTATGTTAATACTTCCTATCCATGAGCATGGAATGTTTTTCCATTTGTTTTTGTCATTTCTGATTTCTTTTAGAAGTGGTTTGTAGTTCTCTTTGAAGAGGCCCTTCACTTCCATTGCTAGCTGTATTCATAGGTATTTTATTCTTTTTGTAGCAATTGTGAATGGGAGTATCCATGATTTGGCTCTTGGCTTGCCTGTTGTACACATTTTCTTTATCCATTTGTTTGCTGATGGACACTTAGGTAAATTCTCTATCATGACTATTGTAAATAATGCTGCGTGTTTATGGGCATGCACCTCTCTTTTCAACATATTGATTTTATTTCCTTTGGTTAAAGAACCAAGAGGGGAATTGCTGGATCATATGGTATTTCTGTTTTAAATTTTTTGAGGAAACTCCACACTGTTTTTTAGATAATGGTTGTACCAATTTATATTTCTACCAACAGTGTACAACAGTTTCCACTTCCATGCCAACATTCTTTATTTTTTGCCTTTTTGCTAATGTTCATTCTACTTGGGATGAGGTGATGTTTCATTGCAGTATTTCCTTGATGATTGTGATGTCAAGTATATTCTCATGTACCTATTGGCCATCTATCTGTATGTCCTCTTTATGAATATCTGTTCAGGTCCTTTGGCCACTGAACAAATAAATAAATACCTCTCTATATATCTTCTTTATAAATATCTATTCAGGTCCTTTGGCTTCAGAAGCAAATAAATAAATAAATTTATTTCCTTTTGATCACAAATCAATTTACTTGCTTTTTTGAGTTCATTTATATTCTAGATATTAACTCCTTGCCAGATGCATAGTTTGAAAATATTTTCTCCCATTCTGTGGGTTGTCTCTTTACTCTGTTGATTATTTCCTTTGTGGTGCAGAAACTTTTTATTTAGATGTCATCCAATTTGTCTATTTTTGCTTTTGTTGCCTGTGCTTTTGACTTCTTATCCAAAAATGTCCTTGCTCAGACCAATGCAGTGAAGGGTTTTCCTTTTTTTTTTTTCTAGTAGTTTAATAGTATTGGGTCTTCCATTTACACTTTTAATTCATTTTTAGTTGGGTTTTGCATACAGTAAGATATAGGGACCCAGATTTTTCTGCATATAAATATCCAGCTTTCCCAGCACCATTTATTGAAGACTGTCCTTTCCCCAACGTTTGGCATCTTTGTAAAAAAATGTGGTTGTTTAGTGTGTGGATTTATTTCTGTGTTCTCATTTTGTTTTATGTGTCTATTTTTATGCCAATATCATGCTGTTTTGGTTACTATAGTTTTGTAGAATGTTTTGAGGTCTGGTAGTATGATGCCCAAGCTGTTTTTTTTTTTTTTTCAAAATTAATTTAGCTATTCAGGATCTTGTATATTTCCATATGAATTTTGAGATTATTTTCCTATTTCTATGAAGATGTCATTGATATTTTGATAGAGATTACACTGAATATGTAAATCACATTGGGAAATAACATTTTAACAATATTAATTCTTCCAATTCATGAACATATCTTTCCATTTATTTGTGTGATCTCCAATTTCTTTCATCAATGTTTTATAGTTTTATTGCCTAGACCTTTTACTTCCTTGGTTCAATTTATTTCTAGGTATTTAATTTTTTGTAGCTATTATAAATGGGATCGCTTTATTGATTTTTTTCAGATAGTTTTCTATTGGCATATAGAAACACGACTAATTTTTGTATTTTGATTTTATAGCCTATAACTTTACTGAATTTATTTATTAGTTTTAATCATTTTTTCATGAAGTTCTTAGAGTTTCCTATATACTACATGTGATCATATCATCTACAAATGGACAATTTAACCTCCTTCTTTTCAATTTGGATGGCCTTCATTTCTTTCTCTTGCTGAATTTCTCTGGAAACTGCCCAATCTTTATATATTTTATTTGATTGGAACTTTGAAGAGGTGGGAAATATTGAAACAGCATTTTTTTTCATAAAAAGTTTTTAATTGTGGTAAAATATACATAGCATAAAATTTATCAAAATAACTATTTTTAAATGCATATTTTAGTGATGTAAGTATGTTTACATTGTTGTGCAACTATCATCACCACTCATCTCCAGAACTCTTTTTATCTTGCAAAACTATACCTATTAAAAAATAACTCCACATATTTCTTTTTCCTCAGCCCTTGGAAATCACCAGTCTACTTCCTCTCTATATAAATTTGCCTACTCCGGGAAACATATGCACAGTATGAAAGGACAGTCTTCAATAAATGGTGCTGGGAAAATGGGCTACTCATATGCATAAAAATGAAACTAGACCCCTATATCTCACCATTTTGAGTTGCAAAAACCAACTCAAAATGGATTAAAGGCTTAAATATAAGACCCAATCTACTCTCTATAATTTGCCTACTCCAGGAAACTTACATACATACAGTTGTAGATGACATGACCAAACATACACACATACCACACACAAGTGTTTATTCAAGTTGTAGTATGTGCTAAAATTTTCTCCTAAGTCTGAATAATGTTCCATTGTTTGTATTGCAAAAGCTGTCAGAATCAAAATGGAATAACTTGTGTTAAAACCCTGACAAATAGAGCCAGTGAAGGCCATGAAGAGAGCATTCTCATGCATGTATACCTGATGACAAGAACGATCAGAAAAGACTGCAAAAAAACCACAACCTTGCACAAAGGCCACATATTCTTACAAAAAATTACTTGGGTGACAACATCTGCCCAAGTACTTTCTGTCCAACCTTGGACTGATGCCATCTTTGCTAATGATCATTGTAGTTAAGAATAATTATCTCAAAACAATTGTGTAGTCTTCATTTTGCCTTTAAAAACTTACCTCTTAACTCAACCTCTTTGAATATGCACAAAGTTTACCATGGCACACATATTGTCATTGCAATCCTACTTCCAAGAGATATCCTTTTCCTTTAGGGAGCCTCTTTCTTGAACTATTAGTTAGTTTGACAGTATATACTGCATTTTGTTTATCCTTTTAACACTTGATATTTGGGTTGCTTCTACCTTTTGGCTATGGTGAGTAATGCTGGTATGAACATGGGTGTGAAAATATCTCTTGAGTTCCAGTTTTCAATTATTTTGGCTGTGTAGGCAGAAGTAAAATTGCTGGATAGTATGGCAATTTTATTTTTATTATTTACTTAACAATTAGCATATTGTAACTCCTCTAGTTAATGTAAGGATTATCTGAGTCAGTATATGATCACTAATACCTTCAGAAACAATGGAAAGTTTTGGAGTAAGAAGCTACGCAATTGTGAAACTGACAGAAGAAAGGTATTTTTGTGTACCTTCACTAGAAGAGATCATAATTAATTTCATACGACAATGCTGCTTCTCTCAGGGCACCTGTCATTGAACTGCAGTGTTAATTCATGAAGGTATAAACATGACAAGAATTAAAGTTTCCTCCTGTTTATTATGTTACTTTTCGAGCCCACTGTTGAACTCCTAAATCTGGGACACTTAAACGCTGTCCATTCATCTTAATGCTCATCCCAAGACCATGGGAGCCTACGTTACTACTAGTTAGGAGTACTTCAAGGAACATCTGTTCAGTAGTTGGCTCAGCATCAAGTCAGCCATTTTATTCACAACCAAATTAATTGTCTATAAGGCCACCAGTGTGGGTTTTAGTTTTATACTATTATTCAACCTAATAAAGCTGTATAGGCTTATTCAGAAAAATGTTACAAGCTTTAAGAAAGTATATGAAGCATACACTTATGCATAAAAACAGTGTCATGGAGGCCACAAGCTCCCAGATGCTGATTTATGGTCACTGTTTCCACATGGGATATGCTTCCATCATGTGGATTAAGAACTGGCAGATAGATATTTGAGTGCTATCAGCACAGGACAGCCCCAGGGGCTTGGATCTTTTCAATTTAAATACTTTGCCAGTCCCTTTTACCTGAAAAGATGTGGATTTAGTGCTCATTCTTTAATTTAGCTGTGGTCCATAATTTACCGGTTATATAATAGATAAACTGACAACCAGATACTATATGCTCAGGGACATTTATTTCCAATCAGACACATTTTTTTTTAGTTGCTATTGCAAGAAGTTTGTCCAATGGTCAAGTTTTACAAAGTGTTCCTGTAACTAGAGGAGAGGGTTGAGAGTCCAGTGGTTAACCCATTCTTTCCAGGATATTATACAAAAGAGAAGGACTCACATCTTTTTTCTGTGACACAATTTTACATACTGTAATTTCAGTCACATCACTTTAACTTGTGTTCACAAATTTACAATCCAAAAGTCATCAACTTTTATTTAGAATCAGGGGATATGTGTGCAGGTTTGTTACAAAGGTATATTGTGTAATGCTGAAGGTTGGAGTATGAATGAATCCATCACCCAAGAATTGATCGTAATACCTAATAAGCAGATTTGCAACCCTTTCCGCACTTCCTCCTTCCCACCTCTTGTATTACCAAGTGTCTATTTTCCTATCTTTATGTCCATAGGTACTCAGTGTTTAGCTCCCGCTTATAAGTGAGAACCTACAGTATTTGCTTTTCTGTTTCTGTGTTAATTAATTTAGGATAATGGCTTCCAGCTGCATCTACATTGCTGGAAAAGACATGACTTCATTCTTTTTTTATGGTTGCATAGTATTCCATCATGTATATGTACTACATTTTTTTAAAAATCCAGTTCACTATTGATGAGCATTTAGGTGATTACAAGTCTTTGCTATTGTGAGTAGTCCTAATGATGAAAACGTGTATGTGTCTTTTTGGTAGAACAATTTATTTTCTTTTGGATATATACTGAGTAGTGGGATTGCTGGGTCGAATGGTAGTTCAACTCTTAGTTCTTTAAGAGATCTCCAAACCGTTCTTGATAGTAGCTAAACTAATTTACATTCCCAAAAACAGTATGTAAGTGTCCCCTTTTCTCCACAGCCTTGCCAACATCTATTATTTTTTTACTTTAACAGAAGCCATTCTGACTGATGTGAGATAGTATCTCGTGGTATTAATTTACATTTCTCTGATGATTAACGATAATGAGCATTTTTTCATGTTTGTTGCCACTTATATGTCTTCTTTTGAGAAGCGTCTGTTCATATTATTTGCCCACTTTTTCATTGGGTTGTTTTTTGCTTGTTAATTTCTTTAAGTTTTTTTATAGAGTTTAGATATTAGACTTTTGTCAGATGCATAGGTCTAACAGTTTCTCCCATTCTGTAGCTTGTTTGTTTACTTCCTTGATAGTTTCTTTTGCTGTGCAAAAACCCATTACTTTAATTAGAACCTGTGTGTCAACTATTGTTTTTGTTATAATTGCTTTTGAGGATTTAGCCAAAAATTCTTTGCCAAAGCCATTATTGAGAAAATATTTCCTAAAATTTCTTTTAGGACTTTTATAGTTTGAGGTTTTACATTTGAGTCTTTAATCCATATAGAGTTAATTTTTGTATATGGTGATAGGTAAGTGTATTCTCTCACCAGAACATGGTAATAGGAGTTACCCATCACCAGTTTTTATTCTTCTGCATATGGATAGCCAGTTATCCCAGCATCATTTATTGAATAGGGAGTCTTCTCTATTGTTTATTTTTATCAACTTTGCCAAAGATCAGATGGTTGTAGGTACGGGACTTTATTTCTGGGTTTTCTATTCTGTTTCATTGGTCTGTGTGTCTATTTTTCCTGCCAGAACCATGCTGTTTTGGTTACTGTAGACTTATATAGTCTGAAGTCAGATAATGTGATGCCTCCAGCTTTGTTCTTTTTGCTTAGGATTGCTTTGGAATTTTTTGAGGGGCCCTTATTTGATTTCATGTAAATTTTAGAGTAATTTTTTGAATTCTTTGAAAAATGATGTTGTTAGTTTAATAGGAATAGCATTGAATCTATAAATTACTTTAAAGCTATCTTAATTTCTATAAGGGTGGAACTGTGTTTTCACCAATTTTCCCAAACCTTGTTACTGAATTTGAGACTTGCAACAGGGGCTCTATGTCACCTGATCTTACAATTGTATCTACCTAACTGCCTGCCTACTTAAATAAACTCACATTCTAGGAGATCTTTGGTTAAAGTATTCTTTCTAGGTTTAATTTCTCTAACCCTTACCATATGCCCATTTGATGAAAGTGTCATCACTGCTCTGGCACACACAAATAGTGGCCTGCAACATCCATTCCTCTTTTCGGCCTTCCTGGTAAAGCCAGATTTATTTGTGTTTCTGCCTTTCCTCCCATAGATCAAAGTTAAAACCTGAATAATAATCTTCCTCTTGATGATGATTGGTTTAACTATGAGCATGTAAACCCTTTCTAGAAAATGCTGGAAATATTTTTCTACTGAAATCTAAAGCAAAGGTAAGCTGATATGTGTAATCACATTTAGCCCTCCCAACACCACCAACTAGATACTGTTAGCTACTTCTTTCATAGGCTAGAAAACTGAGACTGAAGATGCTGAATAATCATACTACTCAGTAACTGTTGAAATGCATTGTACAAATAATCTCATAGAGGATATAATATAGTAACATTATACCAAATCTGATACTGTTACATGGAGAAGCTTAAAGACGTTTTTTATTAGATTCTTTTTCAAGTTAAATGAAGCTACACATTAAAACATATCAGATGCTGGAAATAGTATCAGATGGTGTTTCTTCCTTTGCAATAGTTGAACTCCGTACATCTCCATACATACCAAGTTCTCTCTCAGGGCAGTATCCATGTTATATCTCCAATTCTTAGCAAATAATTTGAATGCCTGCCCTTAATAAAATTAGTTAACTGACTAAAAGAGTAAATTTCAAAAATTTTGTTTTGCTTCTTCCTGAATGCATCAGACTGTAGTGCAGTTGAGTTCTTGAACAAAATGAAAAAAGCATAATAATACAAAACAAGATTTAATCATTAAATAAAACTGGCCTGCGTTAAGGAAATGACTGGCCTTATCTAAATAGAACTATTTCAGTCTCCTAAGAGAAGCATCAGCTCAGTAAACAATGAGCTAATGATTAGAGATTAATATTTGACGTGAAGATTGTGATTTATGTAAGGATTATTATTTTAACTGAAATTATCAAAGGTTTTATTTCTGTTACTTTTCCAATTGTCATCTTTTCTAACCAAATTTCCCAAGGCTAGGGAGAGGAAATATTAACATTTCTGTACCAAGGATTTTGTAAGTTTTAAAATTAATTATATAAAGAACTAAAAAAGTTATGTATTAGCTTTCGTTTATTATAGTCTTAAACGTTGATAAACCAAGCATAAATGTGTTCAAAATGTTGTTTCCTTTGTTGTTGTTGTTTGAGACGGAGTCTTGTTCTGACGCCCAGGGTGGAGTGCAGTGGTGCAATCTCCGTTCACTGTAACCTCCGCCTCCTGGGTTCAAACAATTCTTGTGCCTCAGCCTCCGGAGGAGTGGGATTACAGGTGCACGTGCCACTATGTCCAGCTAATTTTTGCATTTTTAATAGAGACGGGGTTTCATCATGTTGCCAGGCTGGTCTCAAACTCCTGACCTCAAGTGATCCACCTTCCCCAGCCTCCCAAAGTGCTGGGATTACAGGAGTAAGCCACCTTGTGCAGCTCATTGTTTCCTTTTCACTATTCCAGCTACCTCATAAAGTACAATACCAAATTGTAATTTTGTATTAAAATTTCTTATTGTACTTGTAAAGACCTATCAAAGTTACTAATTTCCTGTGACATTTGTAAAGATCTTAGATTTGAGGATATGCTATACATCTTTCTTTTTAAAATTCTTTTTTCTAAACTTGCAAAAATTGAATCTTAATAAATATCCATATTTATACCTAATCAATAATCTATACATATATTTCATTTCAAAAATCAGCATAACAAATTGTCATTTACCTGCCTTTATTACTGCATTAGCATAGAATATTTTCCTTAATTTCTAATTCATTTTGTAGTCAGCTTCTTCCTTATAGCTTTGGGAATGGCAAGTGGTGAGCTTCAATCAAGTATATTTTGTTACATTTTAAAAATGACAGGCATTGAATGTTCTGTTGTATTATTTAGGGTGATCATATCAAGTTTTCTTAAAAAGATTTTTTTCTATAGCCATATTGGCAGTGAGAACACTCATGAAGCAGTTTCCAAAAGATTTTGCATCTGGGAGGGTTCCAGTGAATTTGCCAGTGGATAAACTGCTTATTATATTACAAAAGTGTTTGTCTTCATTAAAAGAATCTTGAATTATAGGAAACGTTACTTAAACTGAGATAAAAATCTAAATTTAGTCCAAATAGGGAAGTTATTGGGCTTTTTGTTCCAGCCAATGGAAGTTTGCCTGCATGCATAACAGCCAACCATTTAGATCCTGCCCAGTAGCTTGCACAGCACACTGAGGTAGCCTGTAGCCTCTATAACACTCTAAGTAAAGTGGAGATTTTTCATGTGTTTGCTCACCCTATTAATCTAGGGAACTGAGACATGCATGTGAAGGTCTGTATGATGTCATGAATACCAGTATCTCTCTATTCAAGTTTCTCACATTAATTTAATACTAAAACAATACTCAAGTTAATTACTTTCCATTGAGCTGGCCTTGAATTGCACACAGGCATAGAAAATGTTGCTTAGCAGATGTGATTTCCGGAGCCTGGGGAAAAGCACTTTTTCAGAAAACAACACTGCAATTAAAAAGATGCAACCACCTGTTCTCTGATATTTGTAATGCTTTAAAAGTACACATGAATATAGATTCAAGGATTATATAGCTCTGAGAGTAATAAACTACTTTGATTTACACTAAATACCAATGGCAGATATTGGATTGCTTTTGGAAAGCAATGGTGAGAAAGGACACCCCAATAGGCACCTTTGAGGAAAGTGGAGAACCACACAGGAGAAAAGGACTGTGGAACAGGACTGGGGGAGGCAATATCAATTGCAAGATTTGACACATAATTATACAAAATTTTGTATATTTCCAAAGTTTTAAATATGTTGACATTTTGTCATATTTGTTTCAGATCCTTTTTATTTTTTAATGGTGAAAATAGAAGTTGAGGTCCCTGCCTTTCTTTCCTCAGTGTCTGCTTCTTTGCCTGGAGCAATAATTGTCATGTTACTATAGAACTAGTTTGTATTTATTCTGCTTTTGTTGCCTATACATGTGTCCAAAACAAATGTGAAGTTGTTATTCTCTTTATTTTTTTACAATTTATATAACTGGTTTCAAATACTGATGTATTTTTCTACAACTTGCTTTTTTCACTCAGCATATTTTAAAGCTGTATCAACTGTACTGCAGCATTATATTCATTTGTTTTAATGCATCACAATGTACTATTCATCTCTTTCCCACGAACATTTAGATTATTTTCAAATTTTCAATATTTAGTAAATGTTGATGCAATAAACATTCGTGTCTCCTTCTGCACTTATGGAAAAGCCTATCTAGGATTGCATATGCCCATTGGCTACTTCGCTAAATACTGACAAATTTCTCTTTGCGGCAGTTGTAATTGTTTTGTTGAATGGATAACAACTTGGACAGCTACAAACATTTTTTTTTTTAAATCAAGATTTGCAACTCTGTTCTTTTGAATCCTTTTTTCCACTAGGTAGCACATTTCTTAATGGTATTATGGGTAGATCTTACAACTTTTTGGTTAATTTCAATAATTACAACTTATTTTATGCCAGTTAAGTCTTCAGTATCACATCCTGTTCAGAATTATCCTACCTCCATTAAAGTGAATGAATATGGCTCTGGGGACTTGTAGACAAGAGGGCAGCATGATCTGCTATTTTACTCTTAACATCTTAGTGGCAAGGTAGAAGTGGTCAGGGCATGATCTACCTTTGTAAAACTTCCTATCTCTGGATCTATATCTCCATCTTTGAGGATAGGACAAATAGGGTGGATGAAAGCAGAGATCTTCTCACATAAGTGATCTTCAAGTGGTTGAGGAGTTTGTTTTACTGAGTTACTGTAATTCTGCCTGCTGCTGGTTGCCTTCACTCATGGGGTGTTAAGCACATAAAAAGTAAGCATTTTTTTTTTTTGGATTGGTGTGCAGTTTACACAGCCCCATTGTCATCCAGAACGCTTTCAGAGAGGTAGCCATGACTACCTTCAATCCAGCTAGTTATCTGTATTCTCAAATCCCTTTCCAAGAGAACATCTTGCTTGGTTTGTCCTGTCTCCTTTCTCTAAGCTCTGTTCTGTAATGCACGTTGCTGTTGGGACCACTGAGTTGCTTGTATGAAATTTCAGAGAAATATAAGTATAGGTTCGTCCTGATCCTTTTATTTCCAGGTATACTATATTATGTTGCCCACCCGCCCTTCTATTGCAGCCACTTTGTCAAGCCTTCAGAAATACTCAGGTGAGGAGCAGAGAATAGCCTTGTTAATCATGTATGCCTTAAACTCCAGGGAATGTATATCAACAGAGCCCAAGAACTCCTTCACGAGGCTTCACCCCCTTGCACTCCTACAATGATCCTAAGATTGAATGAGAATTCTGCAGCTCAGCAAGCCACCAGCTTGGGTGTAAGATGCTGTTTTCCCCTTCTTGCTAGCACCCTGATATTATTATGTGATTTTCTTGGAATTTGCTTCCTTTATTTTGCTTTGGAGCAGGGAAGCAGCTTCTCTTGCTTTTATGACAATAAGGGGGAAAATCAACAACATTGCATTTCCTGGAAGACCAAGGTTCATCATCTTTCTCTCCTCACTCTACTCCCCTGTCTTCTTAACCAAAGGAGGAGTTGGAATAATTCCTGAAATAGAACCTTATTTATTAAATGTCAAAGAAGGTCTTCAGCTTCAACACAGGTAGCTTTTCTTAGAATGTGGGGCGTGAGATCATTTTCTGTATTCTGTTCAGTGATTGGTCTAATTTATTCCTCTCCTATCTGTCAAAGTGTTCCTGTTTCCCCACTGATTATCAGACTCTAAATTCTCGTCAGTCTGATGGGTGTTTTGTTTTTCTTTTCTTGGTAGTTAAAACACCTTTTCATTTTTATTTTCCATTCAGTTTTTTTCCTTGTGAATAATCTTTTTAATATCATCTTCCAACTTTTCTATTTGTTTTCTCTATTGATTTGTGTAAGCCTTTTTTTTTTTGACTTTGTGTCTATAATCAAAAGTGTAAGTTTTAAAAAGTATACTAATGTTTAAATGTTACAAAATGTTCCCCTGGTTTGTGTCTTGCCTTCTCTATCCTGTACTACAGTTTTATGTACATTTGAGTCCATGTTTAGGCCTCATTTAGTTTTCTTGAAGATTTTTTCTATTCTTGTGCTGTAATGTAATCTCTAGTTTTAAATAAACTAAAGCAGTATTGGTAGCTGGCATCTTCCTGTTTTTCAAATGTCTTGGTTGTTTTAGCCATTTATTCAGTCATATAAATGTTAGAATTAGTGTGTCAAATTCCATAAAGAACACTAGTGAAATTTTTATTTAAATTACATTGATTTTCTAAATTATAGAAAATTTTCTTCCTCAGAGTTTTCCCATCCATGCTCATTTATCTTCATTTCGTATGTCTTTTAATGAACCTTCAATAATGTTTATATTTTCTTAGTAGAATTCCTACCTATGTTATTATATCTGTCCCTAGATACCTTATAGCTTTTAAATCTTTATTTTACTACACTTTCTCCAGGCATACCTGAGAGATCCTTCAGGTTCACTTCCAAACCACATCACAATAAAGCAAATAGCTCAATAAAGTGAGATACACACACTTTTTGGTTTCCCAGTACATATAAAAGTGATATTTACACTATACTGTAGCATGTTAAGTGTACCATAGCATTATATCTAAGTAAACAATGTAAATACCTTAATTAAAAGATAATCTATTGTTAAAAATTCTAAGAATCATCTGAGCCTTCAGGAAGTTGTAATTTTTTTGTTGGTGGAGGGCCTTGCCTGGATGTTGCTGGCTGCTGACTGATCCAGGTTGTGGTTGCTGAAAGTTTGAGGTGGCTGTGGAAATTTCTTAAAATAAGACAACAATGAGATTTGCCTTATCTATTGACACTTCTTTTCATAAAACATTTAACTGGCATACATTGCTACTTGATAGCATTTTACTCACAGTAGAACTTATTTCAAATTGGAGTCAATTTTACCCACAATAGAAGTTATTTCACATGGGAGTCAATCCTCTCAAGCCCTGCTGCTGCTTTATCAACTAAGTTTATGTAGCATTCTAAGTTCTTTGTTGTCATATTAACCATGTTCACAGCATCTTCACCAGGAGTATATTCTATCCCAAGAAACTACTTTCTTTGCTCATCCATAAAAAGCAACTCTTCATCCATTCAGATTTTATTCAAGAGATTTCAGCAATTCAGTCACATCTTCAGGCTCCACTTCTAATTTTAGTTCTTTCCACCACATCTGCAGTTACCTTCTCCAATAAAGTTTTGAACCTCTCAAAGTCATCCATAAGGGTTGGCATCAACTTCTGCCAAACTCCTGTGAATGCTGATGTTCTGACCTCCTCTCATGAATCACAAATGTTCTTAATGGCAACTAGTACAGTCAATCCTTTTTAGAAGGTTTTGAAATTCACTTTGCCCAGACTCAATAGAGGAACCACTGCCTATGGCAGTTACAACCTTATGAAATGCATTTTTAAAATCATATGACTTGAAAGTGAAAATTACTTCTTGATCCATGGGCTGCAGAATGAATGTTGTGTTAGCAGGCACAGAAACCTCATCTCCCTCTGCATCTGCATCGGAGCTCTTGAATGACTAGGTGCATTGTCAATGAGTGGCAATATTTTGAAAGAAATCTTTTTCTGAGCAGTAGATCTCACATTGGGCTTAAAATGTTTAGTAAGCTATGCTATATAAATAGATGTGCTGTCACCCAGGCCTTGTTGTCCCATTTCTAGAGTGCAGGCACAGTAGATTTAGAATAATTTTTAAGGGCCTTAGGATTTGGGGAATGGTAATGGCTTCAATTGGAAGTTGCCAGCTGCATTAGCCCCTAACAATGGAATCAACCTGTCCTTTGAAGCTTTGAAGCCAAGCATTGACTTCTCTTCTCTAGCTATGAAAGTCATGGATGGCATCTTCTACCAATATAAGGCTACTTCATGTAAACTGAAAATTTATTATTTAATGTAGCCACCTTCATCAATGATCTTAGTAGATCCCCTGATTAACTTGTTCCAGCTTCTACATCACCACTTGCTGCTTCACCTTGCATTTTTATGTTATGAAAACAGCTTCTTAAAGCTCATGAATCAACCTCTGCTTGCTTCCAACTTTTCTTCTGCAGCTTTCTCACCTCTCTCAGTTTTCATAAAATCGAAGAGTATTAGGGTAAAATAGAAGAGTATTAGGGCCTTGCTCAGGATTAAGATTAGGCTTTGGCTTCAGGGTGTATTGTGGCTGGTTTGATGTTTTATCAGGACCACTCAAACTTTCTCCATATCAGTAGTAAGGCTGTTTTGCTTTCTTCTCATTCATGTGTTCACTGGAGTAGCACTTTTAATTTCCTTCAAGAACTTATTTTTATTTATTTATTTATTTATTTATTTTTGCATTTACATCTTGCTACCTGTTTGGTAAAAGAAGCCTAGCTTTTGGCCTGTCTCAGCTTTGAACATGGCTTTCTCACTAAACATAATCATTTCTAGCTTTTAATTTAAAGTGAAAGACATAGAACTCTTCCTCAATTGAACATTTAAGGACATTAAGAGTTATTAATCAGTGTAATTTCAATATTGTGTTTCAGCAAAAGGGAAGCTCAAGGAGAGGAAGAGAGACAGGGGTATAGCTGCTTGGTGGAGCAGTCAGAACACACACAACATTCATCAGTTAAGTTCATCATCTTATATGGATGCGATTTGTGGTGCCCCAAGACAATTGCAGTAGCAACATCAAAGACCACTGATCTCTCAAGTACACCTTAATTGTTACTGACAGTCTGAGGATCTCTCAGGCATGCCTCTGATTGTTATTAACAGGGTGCAAGGCTTGTGATTTTATATGTTGAGCTTATAGTTAATAACTATGGTGAGTTCTTTTGTTACTTCTAATAATATGTCAATAAATGGGCCTTGCTCAGCAGCTCACAGCTATAATCCCAGCACTTTCGGAGGCTGAGGCAGGCGGATCACTTGAGGTCAGGTGTTCTAAACCAGCCTAGCCAACATGGAAAAACCCCATCTCTACTAAAAATACAAAAATTAGCCGGGCGTGGTAGCAGGCACCTGAAATCCCAGCTATTTGGGAGGCTGAGGCAGGAGAATTGCTTGAACCCGGAAGGCAGAAGTTGCAGGGAGCTGAGATCACGCCACTGCACTCCAGCCTGGGTGACAGAGCAAGACTCCATCTCAAAAAAAAAAGTCAATAAAGTTTCTTAGATTTTCTATGTAAATAGTAAGTGTGTCTTCATATAATAGCAAGATTCCTGTCTGGTTCCTGATTTGATAGAAACACAGTTTCACCATAAATATAAGAAATTTTCTTTGGATTTTGCTTGGAAGTACGTCAAATCTGTGGATTGACTTATTGGTAATACATTTTATATTTTATTTCTCAAAGAATAAGATATCTGCCATATCCCTCTCTTTTTCTGCATTTATATTTATATTTAGGTCTTTTTAAAGTCATACATTCATATCTTCTTTATGTCTACTAGTAAAGTTTTAAATTTTCCCCCAAATGTAATGCATATTTTGATATGTGGCCAGAGGGAGATCCTTCGACTTGGCTTTTGAGTCCTTTTGACATGCTTTTAGTAGTCTCTGTTAACTGGTATATCACATGATACATAATCATTTTGTACATTTCTCATGTCAATTTGCCATCATCTTTTTCTCTAAGAAGCCTTATAGTTTTTAGAATGAGAAGTTGTATTTCAAGACCACTATCTGCTTACTAATGGAATGCATACTTTTTTATTGTCTTTTGATTTTTCTGTTTCTGTTTCGTTTGCCTTTTCCCTTCCTCCTTTTGCTTTCTCTTTATAATGTGGGTCACATAAAAAAGTGAGAATACATCCTTCTGCATTGTCCTCAATGCTTGTATATTTCTGTATAAACATGTTATATTTATATTTAAACATATGCAAGTTTATGCAAATATAACAGTATGTTACTGTTTCAAGAACTACAGTCATTATGAACCAGATTTGCACATTCTCAACATAGTATAGTGATTAAGAACACAAACTTAGTAGCCAGCCATGTTGGGTTTAAATCCTAGTTTTACCATTCACAAAATCTGTGAGTCTGGATTCCTTTTTTTAATTTTCTCGTCTGTAATATGAATACAAAGGATTAATCCCACAGATATTGATGAGTAGAATCAGTTAATATGTATTCCTGGTACATGGAAAGTAGTACATAAATGCCCATTTTATTCTTAATTATTACTATCATCATCAAGTTGCTTCGCAATCAATGGTATCTCATAAAATTCCTTTTCCAATAATACAAGAGTTTTTTTTTTTCACCTTTCCAATTTCTTCACTGTAATACACCTATTCCAATTTTTAAATTTCTTCTTAAGGCCAAAGTGAATGATTTTAGCTTTGCTAGGAAAGTCAGCCTTTCCAGAAGTTTGTAAATTTAATGTTATAGGGTTACACATAATATTTTTTAACAACTATTTTTATTCTCCTTTTATGTGGTTATATTTCTACTCTAGTTTCAGAGTTCAGAGTGCTTGCCATTACACCATGGAACCTCGCTTCAACTCTATTTTCTGAACTCATGTTTTCCTTGATCAAATTAATGATTTTCATATTTTCAGGGAACCAGCTTTTACATTTTTTTTCATTTTGAAAAAATAATTTTAGGATTCCTCTTGTTAATTTCTTCTTTCTACTTTTTTTGATTTATTATTCTTTTCCAATATTTAATGGTGACTACTAAGTCCCTTTGATTCTCACCTGTATACTGTTTTCACTGTGGCCTGTTAGTTTTGATGTACATCCAGTGTATATTTATTGAGCATTTACTGTGTTCACCGACTTAGGACCACATAAACACAAAATCGTTGCCATAGAGATGCCTGTATTCTGAGAAAGTTTGCATGCTATTTTATCTGCTGTGTTCTCTTTTCATTACTGTCTATATAGTTTGTCATCATCTTTATGTTTTCTTTGATGCACACTTTATCCGGGAGCATGTTTCCTAATACCTAAGTACTTAAAGTTTTCTTTAAAAATTTGTTTCTCACTTTATTAAATTTTATTCTGAGAAGATTTTCTTTATAGCAAGTCAAATCATCAATTTGGAAATACACTATTTTTTTTTTTTACTAGCTCGATCTCATTTTGAAAGAATCCTATTGTAAAGTTTTATTTTAATAGTCTTCAGATCAAATTCTTATTTCATTTGGAATGTTTTTGCTTTTTGTAATTAGCTGCTTTTTTGTGCATACTGATTACTTCTTCTTCATAAATTGTTCTTTCTATTCTGATTTAATATCTCTTTGTATCCTATGTATTTCTCTGAACTTTAAATTTCACTTTGTGGGTATTCTATTCGCTCTACTTTGTTGTTTACTTTCGCCTGGTATTTTCTCTTCTTTCTTTTCTTTCTTTCCTTCTTTCTTCTCTTTCTTTCTTTCTTTCTTTCTTCCTCCTTTCCTTTCCTTTCCTTTCCTTTCCTTTCCTTTCCTTTCCTTTCCTTTCCTTTCCTT